>NC_051236.1:24377500-24390000 GCF_015220715.1 Pygocentrus nattereri
TATTGTTCACTATAGCTGGCCTGTTATATTGTCAGTAAACTATTAACACATTCGTGTCCAACTATTAAATTTAGTACGCTGAGGACAAACGCTGCAGAATGTCTTCTGATTGGTCTAAAAAGATTAAAGTTTGTGTAATGGTACCCTGGATAAACATCTAACAGTACACATTTGAATGTGTTTTATTAATTTTCATTGTCATATTTTTATTCCCAGTTTAGAGTTGCATTTTCTGTAGTTTTGTTGTAATTGTCAGCCCCATGTCATCAAAAGATTTAATGTAATAAATAAAGTAATAAAATCTGTTTTAGTCAAATGCTATGACTGATTTCTACAGATTTATTCTTCAAATTTATTTCTTCAGATTTCTACAGATTTACCGATTTTGTTTGGTAGATGTACATTTTATCCATGTGATCTACTACTTTTCCTCACTAATGCTTTCACTGCTCAGGGGGAATGCTCTCGAGAATACATTTTTTTATTTTTTTTTTTTGCATGTTTCAATTTCTTTGTTTTGTATTTTGTACTTAAATTAAGAAAACTTTACAGACACACTGAGGAAAAAATGTGAACTCTGATAACCGACTCAGCCTAAGCCTCCTTCTGTAGTCACCAGAGGGCCAGCGGACATGCATTGTGATGGATTTATCTCACTCACTGGTGAAAATTAGTCCTGCTTTGGGAGCTGCTCCCTGGTGAAGTGGCCCATTGAGACAGCCCCAATGCAAATGACCCATCCAGCTAACTGCAGCCCATCCATCAACTTACTATCGCTGGGGCTCCTCCACAGCAGCTCTTCCTGGGTGGCTGCCACCTCTTCCCTCACTGTGTTCTAGCAGTTTAATATCTGCCAAGTTTATTATTAACTTGGTTACACAGGCTGAGTATCCAGTGGTAGATTACTTGGGACTTGTGTTGTGGAGTGAATGCCTGTTAAGCTTTGATTAAATAGCTGTGGAGTATCTGTGGTGACTGTTCATTAACTGTGCTACCGTGACCTTCTGAACTGTTCCTTCTCTCCTGCACACAGTGCCTTCTTGATAGGAAGGAGAAAAGATTTTTCAGACACACATCACATGCCTGTTCAGAATTGCACATTACACTCCTGGGCAGGAAAAAAATCCAAACCAAAAGTAGAATGGCTTTTACTGATAGTTTTGGGCTGAACAGAATCCACATTTAAACCCTATAGAGAATATTTGTTCTCATATTGTACAAGTTTCTCATATGAAACTTGTTTGGCAGTGTTTTTCAGCTGTTTCAACAGTCAGTGCTGAGTGGAACAATATTGACTCTTTTTTTCTGTTCTTGTCTGCTAGTTTACCTACAAGACTTCAACATTTAAGTGAATCAAAGGGAAAAATATCTCGTACTAAGTTACTTTATCTTTAAAGCATTACCACACATTAGTAGTGGTGAACAACTGGTAGAAATCCGTGTAGTCTCTAAGGCTAATATTTGACTATTTTCTACTGTTTCCTGCTTCTTCTGTCAATGATTTAATAGAGTTTTGACACATTTGTGCTACAACAATATTTGTTTTAATTAATTATTTGTTAAACTAGCTTTTTGGCAAGTAAGCAATTTATTTGTATTTAAGTGCAAATAGCAACAAACCTAATGTATTGAGAACAGTACACTCTGTTTTTAGTTGTGATTGCTGTTTTCTTGTCTCATCTTTTACTGAAAAAACTCAGCGGATTGTTAACTGAATGTAGTGCTTTGATATGATTGAACGATAGAGAGATACACCTACAACTGTGCTTGCATACAGACTAATTATTACACCGCATGAAGCCTTACAGGCACCATAAACACTCAGCGTAGAGTGTTTCTTTATGGACAGCAGTGAGGCACGATGTGAGGTGCTATGAACGGTGTTTGGGTGAATTCAGGGTGGTGTTTGAGTTACTTGGGGAAATGTAACTTCATGAAGCAGCACACATTATTTTCATAATTCTAACAAATTAAAAATGGTGTGCACAGTAGATTGAATAATAAATTAACTACAGCACAGTATGTAGGATTTAGATTTAACATACTCAACTGGAAGAGTTTTTAAAAGCCACAATCAAAAAAGTATTGCTTTGTGTACCTTCAGATCTCCTTAATATTGTCCTTTTTGGTGCACTTTTCTTCAATGGTGGAAGAGAAACACCGTATAACTGCAGTTGTGCTAAGTTGATTTGGGACAGCTACCTTTGTTGAAGGTACAAAACTCTGAGATGAATGCTCAGATCTTTCAAGCACATATCTAAGTTAGGCTGGTGTAGAGGTCTGCACACAACGGGCTTGCAGAAGTAGCATACACTCTTTGCTTATTCATAAGAAAAGAGTTAAAGCATGAAGTTGTAATGGCTTTCAGTAATTAATATAAGAGTGTGTTTTTTGTAGCCTTGTTGTTCCAAATATAGCTTGTACCCTATATACCAGAAAATGATTTCTCATTCTGAACATGAAGGCAGAACATGCAGATCTCCTAAATGTTTGATATTTCCTGCACTATTGTCGGCCTGTGTTTTTGTGTCCTGAGTTCTTCCCATTGATCAGCATGTTCTGCCTTTATGTTCAGTCTTTTTTTAGCGCCACTAAGCCTCAGCAGTTTTAAACTGAAATCTACCCCTGTTGGGTTGCGTGAGTCGGGGTGGGCAATCTGACAAAATGTCATTGTTATCGTTAAAAACTGTCACAGTATGGCTTTCTCAATATATTGTGTATCGTCAGTAGTTCTGTAACACTGACCAACTGTATGTGTCATAAAAAAAGATTAGGACACTTATAGAGAGACTGTAAACAAGAACCACAAAATAGTCAACTGCCTAGAAAAATGTAGCTGGCTAGATATCCATTAAGCTGTTTTATTACGTTAAATTATTTTACCTGTTCTTTTAGAGTTTATTTTTGCAACAACAAAAATCATTGTACTGATATTTATGGAAACTATTTTACACCATTTTTGCACCAATATTGGTACTACTGTGATGCTATTTATTATTTAAAAAGTGTGTGTGTGTTTGTTATAAAATGTCTGTGAGCAAATATTTTCTATGGGGGAAAGTATCATGATGTTGTTATAGTTTTGCAAAACAGCTGCCTTTTATGGAAAATTCTTTTTAGCACCTTTCTCAACAAAACTTTGTTGTGCTTTCACTTGAGCTTGCACTTACGGTAAAGGCCACCCTGGAAGGCCTTTTACGGCCTATCGCTGCGGTGAAGGAAACATAAGCTAGCCATTGCACAGTGTTTGAATTTAACTGAGCTCTCTCTGAGCCATCTCGTTGCAGTGCCCACAGCTATGGTGGCTCTATAACAGAGCGACCTAGTTAGATAGCGTGTTCTGAAGGAACTATTGAGAGTGGGCATTTCACTGAGAATCTCCCAGAGGCAAATCCGAGCCTGCTTTGCAAATGTCTTTTATTAAACAGGAGCTGTAATTAACTGGCCTTTTTCAATCAGGTTAGGCTAGCACACACTCACACACTCTCTCTCTCTGTCTCTCTGTGTCTCTCTCTGTGTCTCTCTCTGTGTCTCTCTCTCTCTCTCTCTCTCTCTCTCTCTCTCTCTCTCTCTCTCTCTCTCTCTCTCTCTCTCTCTCTCTCTCTCTCTCTCTCTGTGTGTGTGTCTCTCTCTCTCTCTCTCTCTCTCTCTCTCTCTCTCACTCACACACACACACACACACACACACACACACAACAGTAGTGAATAGAAGCTTCCTGGGAACTAGCTTTTGTATGGCCTTCAGACGGCCCTTCTCAATAAGTTCCTGCAGAGCTGACCTGGGATGGCACACAGAACCTTATCAGAGAGGCGTCAGCAGAATGGCCTGCACTGCACTACCATGAGAGAAAGCAGGATGGGGCGGGGGAGAAGAAGAAATGCTGTGAGAAACTGTGTGTGTGTATGGGCTGCTTGCTGTAGGGTATGAGGGGTGGTTGTGCTTACCCCCTTTTGAGCCTTTGCGTTTTTTGAACTCCCCTCCCCCCCTTTCCTCTTCTGGAGTAGGCCTTGCATTCACAAGCAGGAATAAGCAGGGTCCCCACTGCTTCAAAACCAGACTCCTTTTCTCATTTCTTCTCTTTTCTCACTTTCTTTTGCTTCAGTTGTCAGTTCCCACTCCAAAGCACAGTGGCTCAGTCCTACACCTATTTATGCACGGACTCCAAGATTTTGTGCTTGCTGTATGTTGAAGAAAAGTATGTTTTTCTGGAAAAAAAGTTAAAAAGATGTATATGATGATTTAAATAATTAGATTTGTTTTATTTGTATAATTTTTTTTAAAGATTTAGTTAGTCAGGTTTCTGTGCTTACCTTTTGAGTTCACCTCTTAAGTAGTACATATAGCCTATTATCTCTCCTTGCATTTTAGTGTAAATAGCATGACTCTTGAAAGTGGATGGGTGTGATTTGAAGGACCACTTCTTTTTATGGTATGTGCTGTGGCTTTTGTGCATGTGTGAACGTGAGAGTATGTGTGGTGTCAAAACTGAGCTGTAGGAGCTCGTTGTACCAGGCAGTGGGGGCAGTTTGAGGTGGAGCATTGAAAGCATGATTGTGGGGGCTGGGAAGTTGTGGACAGGGTGTTTGAAAAGCTCATACAATGCCGTGCAACAGAATGAGTTCCCTGCCGTTGTGGTCGGGCCCTTTTATTGTCATGAATAAATAAATAAACTCACTTCATTAATCCTGAATTCTGTTTGAAAGCTTTCTCTGTGCAGCAGACATGAGGGCATCTCTGTTATTATAGCTCTGCTCCCTACAGCCATTCATAGAAAAACAACAGCCTTCACATAACTGAGATTGCAAGCTTAACTCTCTTTAATACACCAGCTGTATTGAATATCCTTGTTTTGTGGCCGATTGATTAGATCATTTATATGTAAGCTCACAGAGCTCAAGTAGGACAGCTGAAGATATGGCTGGGTTTATGTGGATGATGGAGATGAACAAGTAGGGAGCTTATGTAAAGATAAATGAGAGTAGCCTCACAAGCGCCTGTGTTAATTAGGATTTAATATTTCTCTCCAAAGGCCAAAACACACTGATGCAGCAAATACCGACAAAACCCAGGCGTTTGTGTTGGATTGTTGGGACACTTCAGAATGTTCTTCTCCATTCACACTGTTCTAGAATGTTCTCTCCCATTCGTTCTGGTTTGGTTTCAGTTCTTTTTCTAAATGTGCTTAAACAACGGCCAGTACACTGTTGATGCCCATTGGGTTGCTGCACTCTGGACTCGAGGAAGAGGGTTTATTTGCAGGGCTGAGCAGTTTGATCTCCTTCAGAAGCGATTTATCTGATACCATGAGTGAATGGCAAGGTGAGAATTCCTCTTTGTATATGGAGCATTGTTTTCTCCCTGGGAAGAAGCCACTAAACAAAGAGCCATTATACAACCTGTTCTTCTGTCTCATTAGCTCCCTGGCCTTTTCAAGAACGTAGAATGTCACAGCAACAAGTCAGATGTAAACCTTGAAGTGTAAAGTACTGTGAAAAAAGTCAGAGCCTGCCATTCATTTATTACATTTCATATACATATTATTTATTTTTCAGGAGATGGAGATATAGATATAGATATAAAAAACTGATGATATAGATATAGAGACTAGATATAAAACAGAATCCACTTGCATAAGAAAGGGGAAAGCCGAAGGAAAATAAACAAAAAAAAAATAGCTTCCAAAACTAGAGTTCAAAAAATTATTAAAAGATAAAATAGAGAAAATGGGACTCCTAAAAATAGTGCAAGACCTGGTAGAGCACAAAATATGTCGCTGTAAGAGTAACAGTGCTTACATCTTTGATCTTCGAGAGATAAGCTCCACTTCAAACTCCACTTCTGCTTTAGGTCTGAAAAAATCTACAGGTGTTTTTGTCTGTCCTTCCACTGTGAGAAGATGACTCAGTGCTACGGGTCTGAAAGGATGTGTAGCTGTCAAAGCGCTCTCTCTCTCTCTCTCTCTCTCTCTCTCTCTCTGATCTGCTTCAGTGCCTCACATAAAACAGGAAATGACCTCAGATGATGTCTGAACTTTGACCCTGCCTCTCTGTTGGAGAGATGAAAGAGCTGTTGCTCTGAGGCCACTAATTGTTTGGCCAAAAGGCCCGCGCCGACTTTGAATCCGATGGCAAAGGCAGAGAAACTGCAAGAGCAACAGGCAGCAGCTGTGTTTTGCTATCGCTGTCTGAACGTAGTTTTGCTGGCTGCCAAGGACAGTCATTTTATTTGCCCAGCCCCACTGGTAATGCAACACCTGCATTAGCACAGCAAAAGAAGCTGGGTGTTAGGAGACAGTACATTTCCCCTGGCTGGTATGTAAACATGAAAGTGGCTTTGGAAAGTACTTGGACTGTGTAGTCAGACCATGTGTGTGTGTGTGTGTAAACTGATGAGCAGTGCCAAAGTTATTCATGTTTATTTATTTTTATCCCCCATAGGCATGATCGAGACATTGAAGGGTGGCTTTAGATAAACTCACTGACCTTGAGTTGGGATCATATTAGCAGTGTGAACTGATGTACTGCCTCGTTTACTTGTGAAGGAAGTGCTGTTGTTGTTGTTGCTGTTGTATATATGTATGTGTATGTGGGGAGAGGGACTGTAGGAAAGAGAGTTAAATATGTGCACACCATGCATTCGTTTGAAAGTGCTAAGTGTTTATAGTACTTGTCTGCAGTCTGCTTGGCACTTGCAGTGCTGTGTGAGAGTGTGTGAAAGAGAGAGTTGGTTCAGTGCCAGCGTGTCTTTTACAGGAGCCTTGGGGACAGCTTGCTGGGTCCCTGGCGGCTGCTGAAAGGAAGATTGTGACTAATGAACGTTTGCAGAGAGATGGTGCACCAGAACACTGTGGGAATGCAGGTGGCCTCAGGTGCCTTGCAGATTGTATATGGGTGCACTAATGAGTGTTTCAGACATGTTATTTATGCACGCACATCACATGGTTACGTACTTATTTGACGCTGATTGACCATTTGTTTTTATTTCTTTTTCGTGTTTCCATAATTTTTTTTGTTCATTCTGTATCTGTGCATCTTCATTTACACGTATCAGGCACAAAAACAACAGCCTATTTAATTCTATGGTGTAAAGAGAGGTTGGAAAAGACTCATGTAAAAGGGACGTTGCGCCTTTTTTTGACACAAATCCATTTTTGACCCTAACATCGTAAGTGGACCTCAGTGGAAAAAATAATATACAGGAATAATGTATGTTGGCGTTTAAAACGCCATTTGAATTGTTTTTTCACTTCATATTTTCAACAGCCCTTTTTAAAATGTTAGATAAGGAAATGGCATTAGTCTGATAAATGAGTGATTTTTCAGTATTAGCTAAATGAAGATCAGCTTTGCTTCATCTCATAGCTCTTGCTCATCTGTAGGTGAGTCATGTAGCGCGCAAATGTGCATTTTTAAGTCGGTCCTGTTTGAAGTGCTGTCTTTAGAACATCAGTATTATACATTATTGATAGATTGGTGCCAGCCTCTGTGTGCCAAGCATTTTAATTTTGCCTAGCAACTGACAATTACTTTTGAGAAATGGTAGTGTTCTTGAATATATTGTGGGTTTATGGGGATATATTTGAGAAGCTCCTATGTGATTATAATGTGATTAGTTTATTCAACAGCAAATATTAACTTGGCTCAGCTCAGCTTATCTTATTATACATACTGCTCTGGATTTTACCACGCTGCTCTGGGAGGGCTTCTTTCCCCTTCATTTTGGCTTCCAGTTGTATCTGTCTGAATGTGTGCTTGTATTAGGCTGTGTAGTTTACCGTGCTGTAGCCACAGTGAGGCTTTTTCAGCTGCATTTGAGGGTTTCTCCTAGCCTTTCATCCCGATTGTCATCTCTGTTTGGGTTCTTCACAAAGCTATGCTAAGTGATGGTGCTTGTTTGTTTGGAATGCCTGCTCTTCAGAAAAGGTGGAAGACGGTGCCAAAACCAACCGTCACATTCTTGTATTTCCCTGGATGGGAGACAAGGAGTATCTTTGCCTTTTTTTCTTGTAAGAGGCTTGGATGAACACCAACAGCTTTCTGGGTAGAAATGTCACTATTCAGTTAGCAATCAGAGGAATGTAGACTAAAATATGACCCTGAATATCTTTATGTATGTTTTTGCTTGATGTTTAATGTATCTTGAGAGTGTGAATTTATTTATGGTCTTTCCCAAGTATATGTGCATTCTTACTTACTTTTTAAAAATTGCCATGAACATTTAATGTCAGTGTTTTGTTGGCCTCTTATTTTCAAGTGGGTTTATATTTTTCCAGGTTTCAGGTAAAGAGGCAAAAACTTATGTAATTTAGATTCATCAGCAATTTAATGTAGCAAGCAGTCAATGGGACATTGTGGCACAATTTAAATGTGCCAACAATTATTAATTGTGTTTATTTACAATAAAGGGAAGAAACATATCTGGCATTATCTAGAGCTCCCTGATGCTGCTTGTGTTTGCATATGGGTTGACATTGCTAATAATAGGCTAAGACTTTGCATGAGGTCTCCAGCACTGGGTTTATTTCTTGGATGTGTAATTTGTGAGGGAGGTCTAATTGCAGTGGCAGTGAAGATGCCCTGATATTGCAAGGCATGGAACATTGCTGTTTTTTTTTTTTTTTTCCCATTCATGAAATGTTCTTTTCTTTTTATTTTGCATTTAGAGAAAATGTCACCACTTTGAAGACCCAACTACTGTATAGATGTACCCAAGAGGGGTGTGTACACTTCCTGTAATACTGTAGTAGATATCACTGCTGAGATTAAGGACCTTGCTTAGAAAATTAATGTTTGCAGCTCCAGGGTAGACGAGTCCTCTTGCTTCTTTTGTAGTCTCATCATTACAGTCTTCCTTCTGTCAACACAGCAGAACCAAAGCTACTGTTTGAAGTTTGTAAACAACGGTCTGTAACTTGTCTATTCCTGAAGATTTTTCCATGGTTCTTCTCAAGGAGGAGCTGTTTGGTGTGCAGCCTTTGCATGCCTATTTGAGTGAATCTAATGGACTTTGGCAGCTCTTTGGGTTCTAGGGGCCCTCCTTTCCCCATCCATCTCCGTCCAGCTCACTGATGCTTGTCTGTAACCAGGCCTCTGTGTCCATCTGAGCGTGTTCAGTGTTCAGGGAGTACACATCCGGCAGACGGCCTAAAGAGGCTTTGTCCTCTGAACTGGAGTTAGCAGCAGGATCCAAGGAATGGGTCAGGAGCTGGTCGTGTAGAATTGCTGATCCTAAACTGAATAGGTTCTTCTTGATCACTGAAATGTGGTTCCTCTTTTGGTTTGCTTGGTTTTCATTTTGGAGTCCCTTCAAAAAGCTTCTGAAGTTGCATAGTATGTAACCCAGTACATCTTTATTGCTTGCTGAAATCCTCTGGTGAAAGCTAAATACATTTACATCTAGTTTATGCAATGATGCAAAGCGAGAGCAATTTTTTAAATTTGTACTTTTAAATATAAAATTTAAATGCAACAAATATTTTTTTTCTGAGAGTATAACGAAGGAAAAGAGCTAGCTATGACAATAGTGGTGAGCTATCATACTAGAAATGGTTTAGTGCTGTCAGAACAAATTGTCTCATCTTCAAAATGGTAACATACAGGAGAAAGAATAAAGCATTCTTCACTTTGAATGGAAGTTAACGCAACACGATTTTATTCCAAGTAATTTAGGACCATTTCTTTTGGTCCGTCAGTCATGAGATTTTTATACAATGTGAAGGGTACCTGGTGTTTTATAAATTGATTTTAAAAAATAAAATTTTTTTTTGAGACAGTGACATATTATAAATGATTGAAACACTACTTCAACATGTTCTGAACTGTTAAAAAAAATGAGTGTAACCTTTAATGCACATCAGAGTTGTTCTTTGATGTTCATGTTGTTGTTGATGTATTCTGGGTCTTATTTATACTTGACGAGGAATCCTTGATGCTTATTGTTATTTTGTCCCACTTGTCAGAAATGTGCATATAGTATCTACATCGCTGTCTGTTACTGAAAAGATTTTGGATTTGTACCTAAAGTCATTTAATGTGCCATTCCCTCAAATTTTAGTCATTGGGTAGGTTTTTTTCCCCATGCTCAACATTTTCATGAATAACAGGTGCTGTTTACTCTCTAGTCTTGAGTTTCGGTGGCCAGGCCTGGGTCAGTATCCCTTGAAACATGGCTGCATTCCTCAGCAAAAGCCCCGCAGAGCTCCCCCTCTGAACCCCTGCCATCCTGTCAGCTGGCCTCATCACCACCACCTGAGCCACGACTGTGGGTCATCAGGACAGAGGAAGGACACGTTTCCCCTTAGTTCTGTCACCCACTACATGGACACCTCAGTGAAGGGAAGCTTTCACCATTTCAAATGTCTTTTTTTCCAGAGGACTAGATATGTTTTGTGTTTTGGATTGGAGTTATTGCAAAATAACTGTCAGGTCTCTCTTTTTTTTTTTTTTTTTTTTCTTTTTCATGATCGCACTTTTCATTTACTGTCGAATAGAGATGACCCGCAACTCACCAGCTGGAGCACAGTTCGTCTAGCTGACGTGGCTGGATTAATGCAAAAGGTGCATGACACAATAAAATTATTCTCCCTGATTTGAAAGGCAGCTTGTCACTGGTGCTGTGTGAATTTTTTTGGTAGGCTAGATCTGAAATGTCATTCGTAGCAAGGCTCCAAGCATTGATTGATTGCCTTTTTTCAGTAGGGTCAAACAGGCTCAGTTTTTTTGTGATGTTTGATTTGAGTTGCACACTTTATGTGGAAAATTAGACCTAGTGTTTTGTCCCTTAAAGTATAGGCCCTTTTTTCAAATACACCAGTGTCCCCAAAGCCACAGTATCCACACTATCATTTATCTTTCATTCTACATTTGTTACAATCTCCCAAACAGTGAACTTGCAGTGCTTTTCTTTCTGTACCTTCTTTTTATGGCCATCCCCTTATTTCCTGTGCTTTCAGATATGGTGTAATTCACCTAAAAATCCCAGAACAAAGCGTGTCATGAGTACCACTCTGGCTGCAGATGTCAGGTCTGTTGGCATGTGCTTGACAGGGTTGGCTTAGGTGGTATGAAGGAGACTGGGCAAAAAGGGCAGTGCTCCCTGGCAAAGCTCACCCCATCTGTGGGAGTTGTGGGTTGGATCGGGTTGAGGATTGGAAAGCGTTTGAGTAGCCAGTACATGGGCCATGAAGGCATGCAAAATCAGAACCTTCTACAAACTGAGGTTAATTCAAAACATACACAGCACAGAACTTCACATTTTTGATTCCAACTCGCCTGACTGTGTATTCAGGTTGTTGATCATACCCCAAGTGAATATGTGCATGGAATGGCCTGGTATGTCATTTTTCTTTGTTAGCATTCTTAAAGTCCTGGAGACCTAAATCTTATGTCTTTCTAATTAAGTTCTTCTGGACACAGAACATACATGTATTTCCTATGAATACCTTCCCTGAGTCTAATAAATGTCTGCTATATTTCATCAGTATTTCTTCCCTTTTTATGTTAAATGGGTGGTCTTCATAGTGGGTCACACTTCTGTATGCATTTCCCTAACCAATTGCAAGGCATGGTTGTATGATTGCAGTTCTCTGTGCATGTGCCATTGTGTTCACTATGTATGTAAGGCTGAAAACATGATTACAAATATAAAACTCTCAATAATCCTTAAAATCTGTGACTTGATCAATTCAAAACTGCAATTCAAAGTAAAAAACTAGAAAAATACAACTTCTTGAGACTTCTCTGTCTAAAGGCTGTGCGTTGCCATGGCAACATAAACAGAAAAGTTTGTTCATGAGCAATGGAAGTGATATGTGATCAGCCTGCTGTTTTTGTACTTTTGTGTATTTGCTTTATGCAAATTTAAACGCATAAATTAATGGAGAACTGGGTTTTTATGGCATAAAAATGTCCAAAACAGAGCATGGTATTTTAAGACCATGCCCAAAGTGTTCTTAGACAGGTCTGATGAGTGAATTTTGTCATTTATTGAGGAGTGTTTTGTCCTACTTTGATTTTATTTTATCCCTTTAAACTTTGTTAAATATTTATGATAATTTTAGTATTATACAGAAATGCTCCCAGGGTCTTTAAAAGCAATGCTGTAAAATACAGTGTGTCCAAGTCTCTAGAACCATAAAGTGTAATTCATTCAAAGCATGAAACATACTAAACTGAAAATTACACAGAAGTCTCAACAAATGAATATCAGTGTTTTCACTATTTAGTGTTCCTGAAGTCTCTTTGGGAGTTTTTCACAGGAATCTGGAGTTTTCTTACCTCCAAAATTTAGTCTTTTTCTCCTTACCCCCAAAGTTCAATGCTTTAAGTTCTGTTTATCTGATAGTGACCGTTTGTGATCTCCCAGGTCTTCCGTGGTAGGATCTATATGCTCTACATCTTGCAATACTTTTTTGAACTCCACTTTTGGAGACTCTCACTCTCTAGGAAGATCTCCTGAAAGATGAATTACTTGTACTTAATGACTGGAAATTAAATAAATG
>NC_051236.1:24395000-24455000 GCF_015220715.1 Pygocentrus nattereri
GATACTAACAGTATACTGATCCAAAGACTGCTGGATTGCTATTGACACCAATGTTAATTATTTTATTTCTTTTCAGTAAAATTGAAAAAAGAAGCATTTTTAAGTAAGATGGGGAAAACATACTAAAATATGCTGCTGTGAGTCACCCTGTAAAGCCTGAGGTAATAACTTAAAACTCAGAAATGTTGGCTTGGATTTTGCCACATTTTTTCAGACCACCTTATATTGATGTATAAATATCACACACGCAGACTCAGAAAGGTGGTGCTTGATCTTTAGGTCTCAAATTCGGAATCAGAATTATGCTGATGAAGATATGATGGCAGTGGTAGATCATTCATGTACATCTTTGTTTAATGTGCATGTAATTACCAGATTCCCCTGCTTGGGGACAGATTCCAAAGCACAACCAACATTACAAAATGTTCTTTTGTATGTTGTGTATAATTTACATTTTCACTAGAGAGGTCTCCAAATCCCTGAAACTCTCCAGTCCATTGCAGTAAAACTTGCATAGTATGGCTTTAAGATGAGTATCAGTCAGGTGTGATTTATCCAAACCCAGTACTGTTTTGTAGTGGCAGTCAGTATAGATTCTACTGCTGATCCAATAGCCCGATTTGTCATACAATTTATTTTCATGCAGCTGAAGCGTTTTTGTTTTTTTTCTGTAACTTCTTCTGAGTTAAAAATGGTATGGAGTTACAGTCTCATATTTCCTTATACTTAGAAGATTGATCCCAGCGCTGAAGTTAAAATAAGAAAATATAATAAGAATATTTATCTTTGTGCATCTCTTATTGATCTTGCTTCTTAGAAAAAAACTTAATGCTATGTCTGTGCTCTCACAGAATAGCTGCTCAGCCTCATCTGTGAACAGTAGCCAAAAGTGTTGACAGCATCATTTTGTGTAGGGCAAAAATCAACAAAATGGATGAAATTTAATGCTCAATGTGTCTTTTTTTCATCAAAGTGAGTTCTCCTTATATCTGTGCTTACAATGATTATTATATAGTTGCAATAGACTTTGAAGTTGGAAATCCTTAAGTGTTTATGATTCTGTATGATTTTTTTCTTTATTGTGCTGTGATTTATGAACCACTCTCAATTTTTCTGGCATACATTATGATCCATCCCCCATATATTTTCATTCAAGATTCAAGAGTTTTATTGTCATAAAATTAAAATGAATAATTTCATATTCCCAAGCCACATTAGTTGAGTTTGAGTGTAGCGTATACATGACGCTTAAGGCACGCTATGTCTTTCTTTTACAGTTGAATAGGTTTAAACTGAAGATGGGGGTTTGTGTTTTGGCTGAAATATCACATCACAATACTTAGATATTTTCACAATACAAAATATGTATCCTGATGATTTAACACACACACACACACACACACACACACACACACACACAGAGAGCACTAGTAACACACGTTTTTAATTCAGCAATAGTTAAACGGGACTAATTTTTCTTTTATTAAAATGTGCATTTAGTCCATGTTCTTTAAATACAGGCTGTATCTATATGCGCACAAAAGCATACTACTTGTCACAATAACAATTTTTTTTCATGATGACTATAAAATATTGTGTTGCCCACCACCAACTGTAAACTAATAAACAAAAAAATATGCTAGTTTTTGTAATCTTTGTTTTTATGTTACATTATAAACAGTGTAGTTTGTAGTCTTTATTGTTTGTCTGACCTGTGAAGGAAAAAGTCTGATCACGTTGCATATAAGGATCAATTATTTTTCCCAGTCCTTATTTACCATAAGCCTCACTAGTAGGTGTTGCAGAAATGTTGAAGTTTGCCCTCTGCTCTTAGCTAGAGCTCTGCGCAGGAAACAGTTGAGACAGGGTCGGCCCAGTGACCACCGTGTAGGACTAAAGGGTGGATTAGGGCACCTTCCCTGTTCATTGCATTGTGTGAGCAAACCCTTTCACTTGCCAGTACAATCCCAAATTAATGAGGATTAGCTGGACGGGTTCTTGCCTTTGAAGATGGCTGAATTGCTAATAGGTTTATCCTCCTCCATCGGGCCGTTTCAGTGGAAATGCAGACGAGCAGCAGCACTGTGGCATAAGAGGTATGAGGTCTTATGCTTTGACTGTGTGTCGTAGCTGGTTTATTGTCATAAAGAGGAGCTACGGTCAAGGTGTGAGGAAAGTTTAGAGCTAGAGGTGGGCAGTATGATATGTTATTGTCATAACAAATTACCTACCAATACACTTTTCTGAGTATATGATGGGTATTCACAGTACTTCCAATACACTACATATAAGAACAAAATAATCATTGCACAGTAACTGTGTAAACGTCATAGTTAACAAGTAGTTGTGTGGATGTCAGCTAATTGGGCCTTTTGCTTTGTTTTGCTGGTGCATTTTGTCTATTCCAGCAGGTCCTTCAAGTGTATAATACTTTTTTTTTTCTCTCTCAAATTGCCAACAGTTACTTAGAGCTGCCGTGTTGAAGCTCTGTTTGCTAAACGTCTGCCAAATATGAATAGCCCTAAAAGATTAATGATATTTTGCATAGTTGCGTCTGTTGTGTGTTACGTGCAGTGCAGTGGTTGGAGTTTGGGGTGATCATAGACTTGCCACAATAAGCCACCCTGTAGAGGGCTTAGTTTGAGTGGATCTCCCTCACCGTGCCTCTATTGAAGGGAATGTTAGAGCCTCAGCAAGCCTGGATCAAGGGCAGAGTGAGCTTTAGCCATTTCAGGCATTCATTCAACCGCAGTTGAGATTAACCCAGTGGTTGATAAGATTAATAACCACCATGGACACCATATACTGAGCCAAAGCAGCTGCAAGAAGAGCCATTTACAAGTGAGTCCTGTGCCAGTGGAATCCTTTTTTTTGTTTGTTTTTTACACAGTGCTATGGTTTGTCATTCATACTGAATGTCAGCTCCACTGGGCTGGGTGGATTTGGTCCAAATCAAGTTTAGCTTGCTTTGTCAGTGAGTTTACAGCTTCCCTGCTTTGTATCAGATGTTCTTGCTTATTTGTATGAGACCTTATAGCTGTTAAATGTGCTTCATTCCATCAGAGATATTTCTCAGTCATGATCAGAGCTACATGAATAATTTATGCCGGCTTCCTGTTACCTTGCATGGTGAAAGCAAAATTTCATTGGTATTGTTTTAAAAAGGCATTCAATTTTGAACTGCTTGGATGAGCACTTTCTGTCCCTCTTCGTGTAGCTCTGATCATGACTGGGAAATATCTCTGATGGAATGAAGCAGATGGCTAAAGATTTTGACGGGTTGACACAGCAGTCTATAGTATAATGTGTGATTCTGTATGTGTTCTGTTTATTTGCTGGCCGGGCCAATGTGGTTTTGCAACCGCAAAATTTGTGGCTGTTGCTGAACAAAACCTCTTCTTTCCAAAATTCCAACTTTACAGGGGAAGGAAAAAATTATAATTTAAGGTAATGAGTTGTTGTTGTTGTTGTTGTCGTCGTCGTCGTCGTTGTCGTCGTCGTTGTCGTCGTCGTTGTTGTTGTGTGTGTGTTTTTTTCTTTTTTTTTTTCTCTTTTTTTTTTTTTTTTTCAACAAATATTTGACCATTTCTTTCTTTTATATTTGACCATTTCTTTCCTGTTATTCTGCTCAAATTGTTGTTGCAATAGTTAAGTCTGGTTAATTCTCACTACTGTGAAAAGCAATTAATTGCATTATTGCAGCACAGTAGATGAAAATATCTTTTATCAAGAGAGCTTCAGACTGGAACCACAGATGGTTTAAATGGTCAAACACTGAAAGCTTATGAAAGTTAGTGCCAGTAATTTGTTTTATTAACATGGAATGGACACTAAAATTAGAAAAAAAAGCAATTCCCAATGTCAAAATGAAGTTGTACGATACCAATAGATTTTTAAAATGATTTTTAAAAGATACTAGTAGATTTTTAAAATGTGTTTCATCTTATTATTTTAAGTCGTTTTTTTTTTTTGATTGATTAAATGTGATGCAGCTCTTTGTACCTGTGGTACATAATATTATCTTCATTCCGGAATTCCACTTTGAGTAAGTGCCTTTCTAAAGGTTCAAGGACCTTCTTCACAGTAGTTTCCCTCATCTCTGGTTAGGGCTCTCATGTTTCAAGCTGTGAAATTCCTCCTCAGCGTAGCCATAGCTGTGAAAGCCATCAGACCAGGTCAGAAAACAAACCCTCCTGACTGGGGACTGAGCAGAGCTAGCGCCTAGCCTCTGCTTGTGCTCATGCCCATGTTACTTTACAGGAGAGGGTGGAGTGTGTGCTTTCACTTGTATTTTCTCCTTCATTAAGTATGCGAGGCCCTGAGCATATGAAAAGACCAGAACTCCTTCATGTGTCTGTTACATTGCTTTTAATAAAACCTTCAGTGTATTTGCACACACTTGTCCATGGTTTAAAGGGAGTGCTGTGACCTCAGGTCACCCCTTCACAAACACTAAAGTCACACAAAATCTTTGAGTCTTCTTTATGTAAGATACTAATGTGTTCACAGTGGCTGGTTGGAACTCTGTCTTAGTGTGACGGCAAGTTTCCTCTTGTTTTTTGCAAGTGGTGCAGATCCATCACATGTTGTTATGACAATGTGTGTCGTTCTGTGTAGAGATTGCCATGGTAATGTTATGGGTCCGGGCAGAATTCCTTGTTTGCATGCAGCTGCTAAGCATTTTGAGTAATGTTTGCCCATTTACAATAGGTGTGAAGCTAGTGAACCAGTACACGGCCCTCAGTGCATTTAGTCAGATACTGTCAGAGCACAAGGGCTTAGAGTGAAACACCTGCTGCCAGCTTTAAGTAAATGTTTACTCTCTGCAGACCACTATGTAATTCTAACTGGCACTGTTGGCTCTGGTTTATTGGTGATGGCTATGCCCATGTGACCATCTCCATATTTCATATTAGAGGCTAGTACAGCCCATGTGTTAATAGCTTTGGGTTTAGTGAAGTATAAAGACTGCATAAACATAAATGCCATAGGTTTAAGCTCTTGAAAGAGCTAAGGTTCATATAAGGTTTTACTTTATCCTTTTTTTAATGTATTTACTTCCCATAAAATCAAAGCAAATGTTAAGTAAGACTTATAAGCCTGCTTACAATTACAGGTATTGCCTTTGAAGGAAAAATTGGCAAAAATGAGAAATTGGGCATAATTCTAGTAAATTGACCGTTTTCTTGAAATGTTTCCACTTATCCACTTTACTCAAATGAAATTTAATTCAGGGCCTTGGTTAGAACACACATACAAAGTTATTTAGTCTAAAATGTTTAAGATGTTGTTTAGACATTTGTATGATTGTTATTTCTGTAAATTTACTGTAATACAGAAAGAAGTCTGTGGTTGTTTGGTCCTCTGATGGTTAGATAACCTGTGCATAAGGAAGTGTATGTGTAATAGGTGTGTGTGTGTGTGTGTGTGTGTGTGTGTGTGTGTGTGTGTGTGATAGATTGATATAAGATGATATACTGCACTTTTACTCTATATATAATCTTATTTAATACAAAAATCAGACCCAAAATATTCTATTTTCACAGTTGCAGATGGCATGCTATTTGCATTTTTCGGTACAGAGATCAGCTTAGATTTTTTTTTATTAACCATTTCATTCTGATTCATTTGAATGTTACTGTTTCTGAGTTTTTGCTAGCACATTTCAGCAACCCTTCTTTTTTCTTTCTCTCCCTCACAGAGAATTTTCAGCTCCTTTGTGTACACAGAGAAGACTTCAAATGGCGAGACAGAGGTGCAGCAGGTGAGTAAGTGTGTGTGTGTGTGTGTGTGTGTGCACGCGCATGTGTGTTTAGTCTGTAGGGGTAAAGGATGCCAATTAAAATTCTGCAGTCGCCGTCTGGTTGGCTTTGAAGCTTACTTTGTGTTCCCCTCTGCTGAAACAGTAATTCCAAGGCTGAAACTATTGATTACAGAATTTCTCTCTCTAACAAGTACTGTTTGGGTAAATTACTGCACACTTTATTTTTGACATAACTAAAGGACTTGGTTCTCTTCAACCATTTAATGTACTGTATAATAATGTGTAAGAATTACACTGCAGACATATTACATGAAGGAGCCATGTTTTGTCTTTGTCTTTTTTTTTAATATATTTTTGCTATTATGTTTTACATGCTTGTATTTTGACATTAGTATGGCTTGTTAGGTGTTATTAGACATAATGAGATGGCTTCTCTCCTGTAGGCCTATTTACACTTTTTAGACCTACTGTCAGCCCCTCCCTTATGCCATCAAGAGGCTTCTGTAATTCCTGGAAGACATCAAAACGTTCTAACAGCAGTATACACCCCATTCTGTTGAGACTCTAATCATGAGGATCATAAGTGGCAGCAGCTCAGCAACTGCACTTGTAGTGTGTGTGTGTGAGAGCTTTCACTGCAACACACTATGTCAGCCATCACAAAAACCCTGAGCAAGAATGGGCAGGTTATTAGTTTTTGCTCAGGTTTCCTTGCCAAGAGACACCCTTGTGAGTGAATTATTCCTGTATGATGCCCCATCTCACCTGCAGCTATTTACTGGCTGCTAGTGAGAGATTAAGCCACGTGTTGGCAGCAAGTCTGGTGACACCTCGGCTGCTAATTGCTGTACTGGGTTTCGGGACTAGATGCTGATAAACTGTTTTCCTGCTGAGGCACTCCAGCTCTAATTGTGCCTAGGATGCACAATATCTGTTTTATTCAGCTACACTGTTACGTAGTGAACATGGAACAATGGTGCTGACAGAGATCAATGTAATAAACTGCCCCCCCCTCCACAACTTCAAGCTTGTAGCAGTTAATACACGCTGGCTTTTCCAGATCAGCTTCAGTAGTTTTGGAGCAGTGTTTGAGAATACTCTCCTTGTAGCTATGCAGTATTCCATCTTACCGGAATGCAAACTATGCTATGACTGAAGTGTGTCTGTACGTGACAGTAAATGACTGGGGCGTCTTAAGTTTCAAAACATGCTTACTTTCCACCAAGCTCTTGCCTTCAGGCTAGTATTATAGAAAGAAAGTATTTTAGTGTGAATGATCTGTTTAATTTCACTGTGCTGATACATTGAATGTTTGCATTCTTTCTTTGTTTGACAGGCGTGTTGTGAGTATTTTTAGATGCTTGTTGGAATAGTCAGTCTTCTGGGTGCAGCACACATGCATATCTCAGCTGAGACCTTATTCTGAATTGGCACGAACATATTGAAGTAGTTGAAGAATAATATTCTGATATTATATTCAGAATTATTCTTTTATAGGACAGAATTGCAATGTACAATTTGCAGAAATGTAACTTATGGAACTATAAGAGTGTGGATAGTTTTTAAATTAATTTCATATTATAGTAATTTCACTCCTGTCAGAATTTTGTGAAGAATGGACAGTATCTATTGTTGCCATTGTGGGCCTTATACTGAATATTTGTCTAAAAATATAAACAGGATTCATACATGTAACAAGTGAACAGTTACCTTTAATGGGAAATTACTCACATTTTTTGGCTCTTCAAAGTGGTTTATGTTGTAGAGTTTATGTTGTAAACTGTTCCTATTCCAACCGGAGTGATTCAGATTTCATCTGATGCTTTTCATTCTGTGTCTGGCTGGATCTTGTGTGGGGAGGCAAAAAGTAGTAGTTTTGATATTAATGATTGATTATGAAACTTTTATTGAATATGTAAAAAAAAAAAAAAAAACAGTCTGGTGTTTTGCTAAAAGGGGAAAAATGTCCATGGCAGGTGGCCACTTGGCCCACAGACTTTGCATTTTTACTGGCCAAAATGTGACATTTTGTGCTCGGGAACATCAGGAAATGGGCAATGTGGATCCCTGTTTCAGATTTCTTATTTGGTTCAGTGAGAATCAGTGCCTTAGTGAGTGGTCAAAGAGGGAAGGAACTGGTTGTGTGTAAAAGTAGCAAAGTCCTTTTCCTTTGACACAGGACAGGAGTAGTCAGTCGTAAGAACCAAGTGTGCGCCAATGTTGTTACAATGGAAGCTAAACAGGTGCATTATTATAAATAATAAGATAAAGACATTAATTTTCATGCAGTTGCAGTGAGGAAAGGTATGTGAAAAGCACTGCCCACTGCATTAGATTGGCATGCGCTTTGGATCCCTGTGAGTTAAAAATAGAAACGGTTAGGAGAGTTTAAAGTTGCAGTGGCAGGTCAGTTCACTCACTTGTTTGGAAGTGGTGAAGTAGTAACATTTTAAACTTTATTTTAAATGATAATTACAGTAAAAGGCATATTATTTTTAGTTGGATTAAACTCCATCTTTGCCATCTCACCTTTTCATGTAACACACAGGTGAACTTTGTATCAGTCACTTTATTAATGCTCTTTCCAGTGACTTCCTTCCTTTAGCCTTGACCTCTCTGCCACAGTCCTGTTATTTTATGACACTTTGTACGTATTTGTATTTATTGCATTTAGATCATCTTTATTGTGGAAAATCATTCCCATATTCTTCTACACAGACAGATGCAAGGAGCCTTCCCTTCACTGTGTTTTTTTTTTCTTGATTGCATGGGCGTCAAGTTTAGCTGTAATGGCCATACCTTGTGGTTGATTAGATGTACACGCTCAATAGGTCATGGTCCATTTCTTCATTCCTGGGCTGGAGTCATTTTGGCAGAGACTGTTAATTGCAGTATTTCAAGAGAAATTTGTTTGCTGCGGTTCTCCTTGTGCTTCATTGCCCTTTTTTTCTTTCTCTTTGGATGAATTAGGTGGTTTAATCTACAACTTTTACTGCTAGGCATGTGTATCAGCTGTGTGGCTGTGTGTTGTATTTGGCATGCAGTTTTTAATATGTGAGTATGTGTGGATGATTTGTATTGTGGTTTAGAGTATTAATGGCGTTTATGTATGGGTTGGGTTCCTGACAGTGCTATTGTGGGTTACTACTTTCCTAAATGAGCTAGTGGGGAGGGAAAAAAAATGTTGGTGCTCCAGTAATTTATGCACCCCACCTGGAATAATCCTTATTGCTGAGCCAGTGCTGCTAGAGTTGTTCATTTTCCTCAGGGAACTCCTTACTAAATAAATAAACTAGAGTTCATGGAAACGCACTTATTCTACCATTATTCCCTTGCACGAGAGTCATGCAGTCCCTGAGCTGAAACAGCCTGCTGATCTTAAGCAACCGACACTGCGCTGGACACTCAGCTTCCCTTTATAGCTCCCAGTTATTTGTCTATAGCCTGTAGCGTAGGTGAAACTGGCAGTGCATGTCTAATGCTGATCGATTTCCAGTCTCCAAGGTCGGCTCAGGCACTCTTTGATGTAGAATAAAGGCCAGGTCTGGGAAAGTGCATTAATCACATACTTCACCTGCAGCTCTAATGAAAAGAGACTTCTAGAATGGACAGCGGTGTGCAGCTTCACTTAAGGATATTGGATTATTTACGGTTTACAAATGAGTTTTCAACACTTTCTGAATATTCATAAGTCTGTGTATAACGAGTGTTGTTAGTCATAGCAGCCTGTTGAAATGCTTTGGATTTGGGCCATGTTAGATCATTTTTAGTCATTTTCCACTGTTTAAAATACTTGGGCAATATAAACCAAAATTATTAACTGCGTTGACAGTAATGATATGATATGCCAAAATAGATAAACATAAGAAACTAAAAAAAACGAAATAACTTTTATACTAGAAATCATGCAAATCAAACTCAACCCTTCAAAATTAATAAATGATGGTGTTTCTTTTTTAACTTCATAAAACCAAACAGTGACATTTGGAAGGCTTTATTTTTTGTAATTGACAAAATGCTAACTGTTACATGCAGTCTTATAGCTTCATATTTCCACACATGCAGGTTTTCAGTTGGTGAAAAGGGCTGATAGTGTTTCTGCCTTACGCTACAAAATAACGCAACAAAATAACAGTATCCATGATTTAGAAAAATATGCTGGACATCATATTGGTTTTTGCTTTATACTGGTATAGATATAGATAGATAGATACACATGTTTATATACATAATCACTGTTTTTTAGTGTGATACCATGCAGTAGCTAGTTATTTGGATTCCAGGTTTGTGAAAACATCCATAACATAGCAAAGTTTGCCTGGGTAATATGACAATATATATTGTTATCATGATAAATGATGGTCACAATACAATACAGTACAATAAGTACTGTATAGTGCCCTTGGGTTTGTGAAAGGTGCTATATAAGTGTAACTTTTATTATTATTATTATTATTATTATTATTATTATTCATTCAATACATTGTGCATTTCTAAACATGGATACCGTCAGTACTTGTATAACAATGATCAACTGCATATTTCATTAAAAAGAAACCACTATTAGTCCCATTTAACTGGCTTTAGTGCTGAAGAGTATGCCAAATATTGAAGAAAAATCATTGTTCATAGATTTTTAAATTTTGTTTTGTTTTTTTAAATGTAGCACTACTGGTTCAGTTTTCTCTGTTACAACTGATCAGATATCTGAAATAATAGCTATCATGATGTTGTGTACTGTGAAAAATTCATGAAGTACAATAACATAGTTTTCCATATCGCCCACCGCTAGTTTGACATGAGCCGTCATTCATATTTTTACCTCATCATCCTACAGTGTTTTGTATTGGTCAGTATAGAAGTTCATGTTCTTCATACACTATCTACCAAGTTTTATGTGTGCAGCATTAACTGAAACAGTTTGTTCTCTTGTATTCTGCTTTCAGCTGGCAAAGAAGATCCGGGAGAAATTTAACCGTTACCTGGACGTGGTGAACAGGAACAAGCAAGTGGTGGAGGCTTCATACACGGCCCACCTAACCTCTCCACTCACAGCCATTCAAGACTGCTGCTCAATTCCTCCTTCCATGTTGGAGTGAGTAATGCTCTTTTTCCTCAGCAAGAAGCCAGTGATCACATGCTGTCTCATGATTTCTGGAGGCTTTCAGAATGCTAATAGTTTACTTATTTTAACTGAACAGTAAAATAAAGTGACCTTAGCTTTTCCTTTCCACCCTTCCACCCACCCAGTCAAACTCAAAATCCATGACAGTTTTTGACTAATCTCTAAGCATGCCAGACTGCGTTTACATCCTTTCTAGGAATAGTTATCAGTATGTGTGTGTGAAATCATTTATTGAATGGGTTTAGCAGTGCATGGCTTAAGGCTTAATTGACCATACAGATTTAGAGCTTTTAGGGCTGGAATTGCTGTCGTGTACTTGAAGAGGGAATTTTTAAATGTCAGGAGTATCCTATCTCCCATCTTGGTGGAAAAAAGGAGCTCAAAGGCCGAAGCGCTTCTCAAATCGAGTTGGGCTGCTCTGCTCTTTCAAGCTTAATCTCAATGGGAGCAGCTTGCAGAGTTCTAACACCAATTTTTTGGGTTGTGCTATCTCTTACATCTCTCATCTCTCTCGCTCTTGTGCTCTTTGCTTTTCTGTTTTGCTCGCCCCCCCCCCCTCCTCTCTCTCATCCCTCCGCTTGTGCTCTCTCCCCCTTGTTTTCATCCTCTCTACCCACCTTTATCTTCTCTCTTTGTTCTGCACATTCTCTTTCCCTTCTGTACACCCTCCCTCAACTATCTTTCATCTCCTGATCAAACATCTCATTTCTCGGTGAACATCTCTATCCTGTACCTTAAAATGTAATGACATTTAGAAGACCTTTCTTCCAGTAAAGATTTTAGTGAATGCCAGTTTACCATGTTCATGTTTATATACATAATGTTTCTTTCCTTTCTTTCCCAACACACACATGCACATATATAGAGTTCATCATGAGTGGGGCTTGAATCACAGCCTGCTTTGATACTAATGCTCCATCTAGCTAGTGCTTCACACTGTCTGTAGTGTAGATTAGTGTTGATTAGTCACTGGGACTGTGTGGCACCAATGTCGCGCACACACAATCACACACACACAATCACACACACACAATCACACACACACAATCACACACACACACAGTAGATGATTGTGACAGATTTTCTCCATTACACCATAACATGCATGCATGCACACACACGCATACAGTACAATGTGAAAACTGGAGTTCAAAAAGTTGCTAAAGCCACATAGAACCTAAATCTGTGTTTTCTTTTTAAGTAGGATAATCTTGCTCTCTTGGGCACACGGTGTGAATATACAAAGTATGTCCTGTGAATAACATTCCATTCTCCATTAAATTGACTTTTTTTTGCCACCGCCTTCTTTGGGTAGTAATATTGCATAGCACTTATGTAAGCAGTATACTCACCAATCACAAGTCTTGGTTTTTTTGCCCTTGCATTTTGAACAAAATTGTTTTGTTTTTTTTTATTTTGCTGAATGTTTGATATGACACTCACTTTTACTATTATTCACATTTTTACATTTTACATTGTTTCCTGGGACTTAAAAAAAGGTAGCAGAGAGAACCTCCTAACAACCGTGCAAGACCTGATAGACCACCAAAACCGTCACTATCAGATAAACAGGGCTTAGTTTTCCTTAAGCTCCTCTCTTGCTACAGATCTAAAAAAAAAATTCCATTCTTCCACCAAAAGAAGACAAATGAAAATAATAGATCTGAAGGGATGTTTCTAAGAAAGGGAAATTAAGAAAAAAAAACATTTGCAAATCAGATAAAGATGCTGCTGGTGTTCTCAGAGTAATGAACTGGCCACCGCAGCATCCAGACCTCAGCATAACTGGATATGTTTGGGATTATTTGGATTGTGAGAAGCAATGAAATGCAACCAACTTCTAAGACTGAATTTTAGAGGTGTTTAAAGATTTCAGATTTCTTTGAAAACTAAAAGCAAGTCTCTTGAAAAGAATGTAAAAGCTTTAATGAAGGCAAAGTGTGGACACACTAACCTAAACTAAAAAATATATGTTTAGTTGTTGAGGTTTGTCTAATTTTGTGTTAATATGTTAAATGTGTACTAAATATGATCTATTATTTTCTGACTCTGAAAAATGAATAACTTGGTCATTTTTACTGAAAATTAAATAAATGAAAGCTTAACTCAAACATCTGTGCAGTACTGTTAGATACATGGATGTGCAGGTAGCACTGAAAACCTTTCTTAGCCATACGCTCTCAAATTTTTTTGTGTGTGTTTTTTTGCTACATAAATGTTAGAGATAAACAAATTAAGTATGAGCATCACCAAAAATTATTAAGATGAAAGTGTGGGTATATGAGCGAGAGGGTGAGAGGAGATTGCTTCACTTGTTACACTGAGCTGTGTGATAGCACACTGCTACTAAAACTTCAAAGAGCTCTTAAACACTCAGAGTTTTGGATCACTTTGGTGTTTTGGAAAGTTGAAAAAAGTCTTCCCAAGGACAGAGTAAGAGGAATATCACCGAGTGAGTCGCTGGAATGAACTAAAATTGTGCTGTTTATTATGATAGAACTGTTTACCACCTGCAAATAATTCTGTTTTTCAGAGAGTTCAGAGAATTTCTGATCTCACAGAAATTGTTTTTGTTTTGCTCATAGTTTAAACTTTAAGCAAACTTTAAAACTAATTCTAAAATGCTAAATTTATCCCTGTAACTGGTCACACTAGACAGTCTGTCTTAATTGGATAACTAATAACTGGTTTCTCACAAATCAAGCCAATCTGGATCACAAATCGTATGTTCACTGTGCATTTACTGTTGAACTGCTTTTCTGAACCTTGGCTGTCCAGTTGATAAGGGAGATTCTCTGTTTAGAGGTTTTTCTTTGAGTATAATCTGCAATTACTAAATGCGGGCAGGCTACCGCATGTCACTACAGCCCAGATAATGTTATCGAGAACTAGTTTCTGTCGTTTTTTTATAGACATGCAAAATTTCTTTTCTTGGACTGATTAGACAAACGTAAGAGCTTTGTGAATTCAGTGCTTCATCAGCTGCCAGTGCCCTGAATAAATTCACTGTTTACTTTTCATACAATGGTCTAGAGAACAATCTAGTGATATCTTTTTTGCATTATGAAATCTTTATCAGTCCTATGTTGCATGCCTTCAGAAACATGTGAAGGTCTGAACCGTGTTTATGAATGAGATTTTAAAGAGTGGATTTGGCGCCTTCATTTAACCCTGTTATAACTGGCATTTCTGTCCTCACTCTCGGATGAGAGATCAAGTATTTCACACTGTAACAATGTCATGTCCCCATCACCAATCCAGTCCGTGTGTTTTCCAGTGGACTCTGACCTCTACCACCCAAGAATGCTTTAATCAATACTAGTCCCTTCGCTGCCTGCTTCACTTAACCAATGATGCAGCCGTCTCAAAATAACCTCCCCACCTCTCTTTCTCTCTCTGGGAGCACGTGATCCCCTACTGCTTAAAGGGATTTAGGCATGAGCCCAGCCTTCAGCCTCCATAAAGGTTTTTTTTTTTAACTCATTCTCAGCTAGGAATTTTCACCTCTTCCCATTTTGGGCCTGTACAACAGCTTTCAAAGGCCCTGATGAGCACTTGAGAGTGTAGATGAGAGACCCGTTGACAGTTATTTTCAAGTTATATTTAGCTCTGGTATCGCAGGGTGTCATCACTGTTGGTCTGTTTAAGTTGGGTGAGGTTGTATGAACCTAATGTAGTCCTCATGGACATGTATAGGATCTGTTCTCTTTATTCTACTCTCTCTGTTCCTTCTTTACTGGAAAATGTTTCCGTGTGTGTGTGTGTGTGAATGTTTGATGAACATATGCTGAAAAGTGTGATGAAGATGTGTTTACTAATGTTTTAAACTGTTGTTTTTTTTTTGTTTGTTTCTTTGATCCAACTCCATTTAGACTGAGTTTTGGCAAGCCATGCTGGCTCTGAATACAGTAGGAACTTTGCTGTGATAGACTCTGAAGCATGTTCTCTTCAGAAAGTTTCTCTGTGCTTGCTTTACATGTTTCTTTATGTTAACTTTACAACTAGTTTCTTATTGTTTAGCATATAACTAGTTTCTTAGTGCTTGCTTTATAACTGTAGTTTGTCATCAAATCATCAGTTCTAGCTTTAAATAATAGCTTCTCATTTTTGACTTTACACAGGCTAAATTTAGTTTTATTTTTCCCCAGTATGTAAAATTTAGTAAACAAACAGTAGTTGTGCATTGTTCTGTCTTAGGGGTGTGTAAATGCGTAATTTGACCAAGGACACACAAACTTTTGAATAAGATTGTAGTTTTTCAGTGTTATGTGTACAACTGTCATTTCTTAATGCTTGCTTTTAACCATTTTTTAATGCTGAATTTTTACTGGAGTTTCTCAGTGTCTTTAAAATATGAGTTACTTAATTTTAGCTTTAAACTTTAGTTTTATAGTCTCAGCTTCACAATTAGAATCTTCTAAAGACTGCTTTAATATCTCATATAATATAATATCTCAATGCTGGCTTTACAGCTGTAGTTTCTCTGGTAGCTTTAGCTAAATAGTTACATTACTCAGTGGAATTAAGCCCCTCCATGCTATCTATACAAAAAGGCTATTTTTTTCCTCACCCCCCTGTCTTCCTCTAATTTTCTTTCATCTTGAGACTTTTGGTGCATGTTGGACTGTGCTGGCTCAGATTGAGAAATGGCCTGAACTTTTGTAGCACGCTCAAGTCACATGCTTTTCTTAGTGCATATGTATGGCAGGGTCTCCAAAGCCTAACATGAGGCCCCTCTTAACCTCTGCACTAATGAAGCAGCATTCTGATAGATGAGGAATGAGCGCAGAAGTGAACAGTCAGGCAGAGAGGATGCTACAGAGTTGCATGGATCTTATCTCTACGACTCTAATGGAGCAGTGAGCCTCCTGAGCTTTATTAGCACTGGAGTGGTCTCTCAAGAGACCTGAACTTATCACTAAATCAAATGCTTCTAAATGTGGAAGTGAGATGTGAGAGATGGCACTTGAGCAGTTGAGGATTAGGGTGCTGTTATCTAGCTCTTCATAGAGCAGTGACATGCTCCGTTTTGTTTTGTGTAACATGTTGACTGTAGCCATGCAGGTAAATGCTGACATTGACGTACTCTTTTGTACGCACTGTTATTGTGTTTCCCCATTTTAACCCTTTAAATTATCCATCGTTTCAACCTGATTACCAGCTGCTATGACTTTCACTGCAGCCTTCTCATTCAAATATTGCTTTTAAATAGCAAGTTCCACAGATGAATATCTTGATAAAAAGTTATTTTGAGCTGCTGTGAATTTATTTATTACAGAAGTATGTTGAGTCCAAAGTTTCATTTACAAGCCAAACAGCAGTGATGCTGCTATCTGTAACCTCAGTAACTGTAGCTCTGGAAGACTCCTTTAGTAGACTAAGCTGAACAGCTCTCATGGGAAAACTATGAGTAATTAAACAGCGATAACAAAGATCACCTGAAAAATGTCACATTGTCAGTGGTATGAGAGTGAGAGGTTGACAATGGAGGATGAGCTGCAGTGAAACGGGCAGCTGCTTTTGCTCTCAGTAGACTGTGATATAAAAAATTGCGCGCACACACACACACACACACACAGGATGCCTTAGTAAATTAACTTCTGGCAGTGTATATATATATATATATATATATATATATTGCTTTGTTATGGTACAGACTGAAATGCTCTAAAATCAGTGTACTGTTGTTTTTCTACACTCCCCTGTTCAACTACTGCTAGGTCATTATTTTAATAATGATTCTGCTGCTGAATATCTTTCAGCAGTACCTTTGGGCTTTTTTTGTTTGTTTTCATCTGTTTTGTCTTTTTTCATCCCTTCTTTCCTGGATGTTTTTCTGAGACCTTCATTTGCATGTTGAACCCAAATAAGTGATGTAGGAGAAAACAGAGCCCTATTTCTCTCTGGCTTTCTGCTGCTGTCTCGTTTTCTCTCGGTTTCACTCTCTCTATTGCTCTCATTCTATCCTTCACTCATTTTTTCTGATGTTAAATTCAAAGAGCTTGCAAATGTATTTTTTATCTGCCGCATTTGCCTAGCCCCCACATGTAAAGTGTGCTGAAGGAGAATTCTAATGACTAGAGCCTGATGGGAATTAAATGTCTGAAGTTCAAAGCACTCTGCACATCACAGCAGCTGTCAATCAAGAGACAGCCTGGCTCCTGCTTTGCTAGAGGAGGAGGGAAAGCGAGGAGGGGTAGGGTGGGAGGATGCTGGCGGAAGAGAGGTAGAAGAAATGAGAGGGGAGTGAAATAGATTGGTACTGAGGATTAAAAAGGTTTAAAAGATCATTTTAAGTTAGTAGAGGGGAATTTGGGGATATTTAGGGGTGCAGTATGGGTAAGTTGAGAGAAGAGGAGTGATAAGAAAGCTATGTGATAACCTCTGTCTCCTCTTTCTCCATTACAAAACGGTTTTGTGTGCAGATGTGTGATAGGTTGAATGGAGCAAGCAGTTCAGAGCTTCTGTGCGCATGCGTGAGGGAATCAGTGCAGGGAAGTCTCCTGAGACAGGCTTTACATCAGTGCTTCATCAGAGCAAGCTGGGACTAGACATAACAGCACAGTAGGGGTCTGCTGTGGAACAACCATTGTGCTCTTTTATTCTCTCCTACACTCCCATGCACACACACAAACTGTTTTGTGAATAAACATTTTCATACGTGGCTGTCATAGATCCTTAGGTTTGGATTTCTGTACAGTTTTATGTTACACTTTTAATGTGTTTGCGTCTGTCTGAAAGCTGCCGGCTGATTTATTTTATCCAGGTCTTATTGGAGCTACAAATACATGAATTAATGAAGGCACTATAATAAATGAACAACAACATGCTAAGCAGCGTTGTCTGTCCAAAAGTATCCAGACTGTCCCTCTAATGTCTGAATTCAGCTACTTTATGATTGTGCTCATGGCTAATACAGGTGTTCAATTGTGCATACAACTTATTAATCTCTGCCACAGACAGACAGACAGACAGACAGACAGACAGACAGACAGACAGACAGACAGACAGACAGACAGACAGACAGACAGACAGACAGACAGACAGACAGACAGACAGACAGACAGACAGACAGACAGACAGACAGACAGACAGACAGACAGACAGACAGAGCGCTTCCAGAAACCCCATCTGTTCTACATCCAGTTCATCACAAATTTCTCATTTCCCAGCAGAGTTTATGTATATTTGTACAGAGCATGCTTTCAGAGACATGATCTTGAAATACTCTTCCTAAAAAGAAATGAGAATCCATGATTCATGTTTTAATTAAATGTATTTTACACTCAGTATTTTTCGTAGTACAGGGAACATCCATTTAGTCACTATGGCATCTTCAGTTAGGACTGAATTTTAGGACGATAGCTATTACAGAACAACAGTTCATAATCAATAAGATCATAATGTTATCCTTTTATAATCTTAACTCTGGATCAGAAGAGTACTACAGAACCACTATGTACACAGAATTTCTTCTACATTATAAAGGTAGGATAACCCCAGTAGTGCACTAACTTCTGTTTTTAAGGTTATGTTTGTACCATTTAGCTATTTTACTGTTCTAATGAGAGGAAAATGGGTTGTGACAGGCATAACAAGTTCACTAGCATGTTGCATGTATTCGTATTGCAAACCGGCAGTTTGAGTTGTGAATTTCTAAAACTCCCAAACTTTCTATTGAACTCACTCTGCATTATTATTAATGTTGATGAAAAGTTGAAAATGTGAATAATGACCAAATTGAACATGTGGCAGTTTATTAGGAGGAATAACATGACGGGCAGAGTGATGAAAACCTTAATGGGAAACTGAAACGGGGATGACTGTTAAACGGTTTGTTACTAAAACTTCTTGTGGGTGTTTGTGGGTGTTTAATAGAGAAAGGTCTAAAACGTGCACAGCAGAGTCAAAAGAACTCTGTAAGACTGGCACAGTGTCCTAGCACAGGAAGCATCAACAACAAAGTCAGAATGATTCCATTATAATCAATGAAGTTGTCTACACCAAGCAGCAAAGCACAGTTTTGATGGCCACCCCTTTTCTACTTTGATGCGTTGTGTCAATCAGCCATTTCATCTAAAAATAAATGAAGAGCAACTTATCTGTGAAGTGGAGAGAAGAGGGGGATCTTAACAATCTCTCCATTAAATATTATAAACATGTTAACAGTAATGAAGCTGTTTGGAGGGGAATGGCCAGAGTGCTGAAATTTGGAGGTAAAGGGATACCGCTTGGTTCAATGAATAATAATGATACAGCTAATTAGCAAAGTAGAATTAGCAGTCACAAGTTAACAAATGCAAGCACCTTCAGTTACGACTGAATTTAGGAGCAATGAGACCAGCTGCGCAAGACGTTTACCGTAGCTTGGATACTCATTAATTTTAGCCAAAGTTGTGAGAGAGTCCATTTGTTTACATTTGACTTGTTTACATTTGGCTAGATGTTTTCGGTGTAGACATCGTCAAGGCTTTGCAGTGCTATGTGTTAACACATTTCAGTGCTCACTTGCTATATATATAATATAATATTTCTTTCTATTTTCCAGGTTCGATGGAAATTTTAACACAAATGTGTCAAAAACCATTAGCTGTGATCGGCTATCCCCCACTGTCAACAGCCGAGCATTCAACCCAGGACGAGACCTCAATTCGGGTGAGCACTATAACACACACGCCCCAAAACCAGTGAGCTCATTTTCACTTGGCTACTAGTTGCTGCCATGGCAACAGTTTCAAAGAATAATATTGCTTATCTGATGTCAAATTGTAATACGTTTTTTTTTTTCTTTTTCTTTTTTGCTCTTTTAGAGAGAGAAATAAACATGGCTGTTGAATGTTATGAGAAGAGCTTTATATTCTGTCTTCCTTTTCTCTCACATCAATTCTCTTCCTTTCGTTCTGTCTCTTATTCCCTCTTGTTGCATTCGTCTTAATGAACCCTCCTTCATACACTTAAAAGTCGACTGTCCTGATCTCCTTGATCAGTGGTCTCCAGGCAGGAAATGTGTGTTTTTGTCATTTAGAGCTGTATAAGTCTTCCTCTCTCTGTTATAGGCGCTTCAGGCAGTGCAGTCCTGCATACAAACCAAGACTGATTTTCTTAGTTAATTATTAATCATTAATCAAATCCGATTAAGTATTGTTTTTATACCAATAAAACTCATGCCTTAAATGTTTATTTCGTCAAGTTTTCATCAAGTTTTGTCAGAAGAATTTGAAAACGTGTCCAAGCATATTGTGTGGGATGAGATTATGAATAGCACTGCTGGCTTAAGAAAATGTGGTGCACAGGGTGCAGTAATGTTTTAAAACAATGCGACTCTCCAACAGCACCAGGGGTGATATTTATGCCTACTTACTCTGAAGGCAATGCTTTAAACATCAAACACGGGGAAAGCAAATAATTATAATATTTAATAGAAACTGTTATCCTGGTTATATGTAACAACAGCAGCATTTGTCTCAACTTTGAGAAACATAAGTTCCATCGAAACAGCAGAAACGTACCACTTAATTACACCAAATGGTATGGTTTCAACTGGGATTTCAGTCAACATTTTTAGACAAGAAAATAAAGCAGAAGATTGCAATGTCACTGTTTTACTGGTAGCTATTTAGCCAGCCAGCTGAGGTTAACATGATGGCTGTTTGAATCTGACTTGTGCCAGTGTTTCTACTGCTTTAAGACGAGAATACACTACATAACTTAAAATGCACAGAAAAACATTATGAAAAGGCTGAGTATGTCACACTGTCCTGTTACTAGGATATGCAGGTATGGAAGTGTAGCAGCTTGATGGTGCTGTTTTCTCCACCGATTCTAGTGATGCTACAAAGAGGAAACAGTTGAAGCACATTTGAGCAAGTTCATAGATGTGAGACATGATTTGTGTTTGGTAGTTTTTGGAATTTGCCACTCAGTTGCGCTCCTGCTTTTAACAAATTAATTACAATGCTCCGTTACACACCTGAATATCTGCATTTTCTTTACTTCCATACTATTTTCACTTTTCACACTTTCAGTTTTTATTGGCTGTTGGTTAGATTCAGATTCACTGACCAGTATATACCCAGTATGTAAATTACTAGAGCATGATCAGTGTATAAATTGCCAATACTGGTTTTATCGAACACTTTTGGCCAAAATAATTTTATATTTTAATTTTATATTTCAGTTGTTCTAGTTTAACAGTATTTAATGACCGATATGATGTCCAGTTCTCAGTTGTCACATCTTTTACTCAGTTAAACAGAAGTGGTCTACAGCAGTGCTGCATTATATTATTTGAGAACAGTCATATATATTCTAGTACTAGGTGCACAGCTACCCAGAATGCTTTGTGTTTTGGGTTTCTGTTATTCACCTTTCATTTTTCTTGTTTTTAGTTAGTATTCATAGTTTCATTAGTTTCTTGTGTTAGGTAAAGGAATACATTTTATATTTGAATATTGAAATTAATTTTTTGAAAATTTAAATATCAGTGAATTGACATGATCAAGGGGTTTTGTGTTGGAATCTCAAAAGTGCTGTAACTAAAAAAAAAAAGTCAATATTGGTGCGTTATCTGCGATATTATACAGGGAGATTCACTCGATAGAAGGCCCGAATATTGTATAATAACTCTAACTAGGCCGAAGTAATCTGAACGAAACAACACGCGATGTGCTTCTCAATATATGGAGCTTCAAACAAGCCGGAATGCCCCTGCGTCAAAGCGATGACAGAGGCGCCAGACAGCTGTTGCGACGTTTAACCTCCGATTACAACTTCTGAGTGCATACCTGCACCCTTTCATGTGTCTGGCAGAAAACGCTGATCACTTCCAGCATCACACACATACACGTACGTCAAGGTATGTAGCGTATTTTTTTGGTTCAGATTGCTTCATTCTAACAGGAGTTACAACAGAATATTCAGGGCCTCTTTCGAGTGAATCTCCCTGTATTACACTGATATTTCAGTTGGGCTCTGTAAAGAACAACCATATCAGTTCAAATGCTGGGTCATTTCAAATGTTTGATATACTCCGACTGCTATGAATTTCAATTAAAAGGTAAAGAAATTGGAGTCTGTGTCCCTCAATTTTCTCTCCCAACCACAAAACTGCTGGTTAGAACTATGGTTGGGGTAGAAATCACGTGATGTAAGCTCAGCTTTTAGCCTGCTGTATCGTGATCTGCTTGGCTGGGTTATTCTTTTCTGTCTTATCATATAAAGCTGCAGTTGTAGGCAAGATACCTCCTTTTATATGTCCATTTATTTTTAAATACAGAATGATTCAGAATGTGAAAAACACAAGCTAGCCTACTAATCTTGCCAGCTGTAGTGGAATAATCATAATCATGTGTCCCATGCGGCTTATGTTCATTATGCTTAATGCAAACTACCTTCATTATAGTTTCACCATAAAAGCCTTCTTTAGCTGCACTCATCTGTTGACCTTCTTGGTTGTAACCCCATTTCTCTCCCATTTAGCCTCGCATACATTCCCGCTCACTCCAGCAAAGATTACCCCAATTCATCTTCACCCAGCAGCTTGTTTTTCTAAAGCAGTCATCAAGAGTTCATGTTACCACTCTTGCACTATTTGTCATCCAGAATTGACCCTTACACCATAGAGACAGTCATCAGCCACATTTGTCTCCAGTTAGTCTAAACAGGGCCCAGGAGGGGAGGAGAGGGAGAAAGAGGCAGACATGCAAACTGCCTTTCAGAAGGGCTAATAGGAGAGAGGCAGCCTTCTGTGCGATGAATGGTGAAGGTGTGTGTGGTGGTCATGTGTTGGACGTACTCAGCAGTGTCTCCTCTCACCCCACACTTCACTCCTCTCCCCTTTCCTTTTTCGCTCCCTCACTCTCTCCTTCTTTTCCCCTCACCTCTTTATCTGTTTATTTCTCAGAGTGCTTTAGCATGCTCTTGGCTGTCATGTATGTGAGTGTCACATTTCAGCCGAGCTGAGGCACAGCACTCACTTAAGTAGAGTGTGACTGAGGAGAGGGGTAGGAGAGAGTGGAGGGGTTATAGAGGCCAGAATGCAGAAAGGTTGAGTGGAAATTGATCAGTTAGGAAGGAGAGGAAAGAGGGGAAATAGTGTGGTGAGAATTTAATGTTTGAATCCAGTAAGAAAAAACATACTGATACAAAAAAGACAGAAGCTTATTCTCAGCGGGAATTACATACGTGCATTACAGTGTATATTTTGCAGGGCAGCACAAGTGTATAATACAAACTGAATTAGAGTAAGAGAGAAGTGTAAAGGGAGGATTAAAGAGGAGACAAGTGTTCCACTTTACTTGAGTTTGTTGCAGATCCACCTTGCTTGAGTTTGTGCGATGGAAAAAATAATCTTTGGAGAGTGACGGGACTGCTAACAAAGTAAAGAAATGGAAAGAAGGAGAGACGTTTCTGGGAGAGAGAGTGAGAAGGGAGGGATAGAGGAAATGGAGGGCCCTCACCTCCTGACTATGGTTCTCAGCTACTCTAAACACTGGGTGGAGGATTAAGTGTTGCAGGGCAGCAAATGTATACGATTCTTCAAACTGTCAACATGCTGCAAAGTTCCTGTTTATACAATCAGTCCAGATTGATGATGGTGGAGGCTCTCGTATGTGCAGCAGGCCAGAATGGGCTCCTCTCTCCTGTTAGTGGTTTGATTTACGGGCATCCAGGCCATTCAGAATCAGAAATGTTGCTCTATCTGTTTGTGTTCTGACAGCTGAGGGCTAAGACAAGTGGCTTCATGTTAGCAGTTAAACTGTTGCCCCCGGTGTGTTGCTCAAGGAATGTTTTTCCCATTCTTTCTTTAATTAGCTCCTTTTTAATGCTCTAGTTTCCTCCTTCTTGGATGTTCCTGTAACTCATTCAATATTGTGTTCTGTATGCATGCATCTTATGTATAGTTATTATATATTTATAGTATAGTTTTACTGGTAGTCATATGTGAATTAGAAAGAAAAAATAAAAATCAAGGACTGACTTATGCTTATTAGTTCTGGGTATGTGTCATGGCCCATTTTCCTTGTAAAAGCACAGACTGTTTCCACTACAGTTTGTCAAAGTGACACATGCCAGTGAGAGAGTGTGCCACAGCAGGAGAGTCTTTGCTTGGAAAAAATATGTTTTATGAAATAAACACATTTTAAACATATGACAGATCGGTACATATGTGTCCTTTATATCACATTCAAAATAACTTGCTAAAAAAAAGAGATTTCTTTTCAAAGTACTGATCCCATGTAGTTATTAGCAAATTAGTAGTGCTGGTGAGCATGTGCAGAGCAGTGCCATATGGGTCACTTTGGTATGGGTCACAGTAGCAGAATTATGGTCGACACTGGGGATGCAGAATTTTGATCCACAATCAGCTGTCATTAGTTAGGAATTAAATGTAGGAATTAAGTGCCTAAAATCAAGAACATGACCCATTAAGATCTATTTTTTAATAATAAAGAAGAATAAGAATATATAATACATAGTTATTATATTCAGTTTTAATGTTCTGCCTCTTAAGATTAGGTGAGCCACATTTAGAGCCATCGTACAAATACTTGATATGCACGTTTTGAATTACACACATTGGTTGAATTCTTTTCTTGTGCCTAGTTATTAAAAAGACCTCCTTGTATGAACATATTTCTGATAACCCAAAGCCATATTAAACATTATACTTTGCGCAACTACTAGTTTTGTGTAAACTGAGAGGTTGTCTACTGTATTCATGATTATATGACAAACTTTATAAGTTAATGAATAATTAGAAAATACAATAAGTGGCTTTTAAAAAGTATAAATGTTATAGTACTGAAGTTATATTTCTCACTCTTTGACAGTCTTGTCACTGATGCAGGGCATTTAGACAGCATCGTGAAGTTGGTTCCAGTGGCCTTTCCCAAGTTTTCTTTTGTTTTCAGCAATGTTAAACCGGTGTTTACGTAATGGAGTTGATACAGTAGATTTTTTTCTGTTTTGGCATAGATCTGGCACTGAAATATCAGTTTTTGTGTCAGGTTAGTTTTGTGTGAATTCTGTCTAATTGCATCCTCGGAGAAAATCACAGTTGAAACTCAGTGGTGGATGGGCTCTGCTACTGTAGGCTGAACATCTGCACTACTCCTTTTAAGAGGTGCACCCTGAAGAGGTTCATTTTTCCATTCTTGAATCTCTTCTCACCCCCTTCTGTCTTCTTCCTTCTCTTTGAGTTCATACTTCTGGAGATTAGATGAACACTTATGGTATGGTGAGTGCTGTGATGGGGTTGTTTGTGTGCTGTTTGGATAGAATGAGTTTGTCTGTTTCAATCTCAGCTCAGGTCCTCACAAACCTGAGGCCTCTCCAACTAAAACGCACTCGGGCTGCCTAGTCACACTGTGTTACCCCTGCAGTGTTCCTGCGTGTGCCAAGACCAAAGTGCTGCAGCTCTGCAGAATTCTTGCTGTGACTTGCTTCACGATGGGCATTGTGTCTCCTATAGGACGTGTTTATGTAAAGAAGTAGACTTAACAGTGAGTGGTAGAAAGGAAAGGCATACTGTGATGGTATATTTTATTGTTTAAGTGGTGCTTTAGATAGAAATTGCAGATAAAGGTTACAGCTGATAACCCTTCTGTTTTCTGTCTGTCTCGCCCTCTTACTATGTTTCTAGTGCTGGCAGACAACCTGAAGTCAAACCCTGGCATCAAGTGGCAGTACTTCAGCTCAGAGGAGGGCATCTTCACTGTGTTTCCTGCTCACAAGTTCCACTGCAAGGGCACCTATGAGCACAGGAGCAGGTGCAGAAATGCATACACACACTTCCACTCACACACTCAAAGAAATAGTCAAAGGGCTATCAGCAGAGCTCAGGGAGAACAAGCACACTGGAGCACAGCCAGTAAGAAAATTCTTATTGTGTAGAGCACTATCGTACTTGCCTTTCTTCTGCATAAAATGTAAAGACACACTCTTTATTTTCCTTGCATTTATGCCACTTAACTGGTGAAAACTTCACCCAAATGCTCTCCATATGCTGGAAAAAAAAATCACTTTTGGAGGGACATCACCCTTTCCCGACCAGTTTTTCCCCCACTTCAGGACATTTTTCCAAAGTAATTGCTTGGTCTGTCAGCTGAATTTCACAGCTTAAGAGCAGAGGTCAGTGTGTAAATCAAAACCACCCTGAGGTATTTTTCCATTTCTTAATAAAGGCTTAAAAATGCACAATGACTGTCTAATCAAATAAAAGAAAAGAAAAAAAGAGAGAGGTAACACCCAAATCGGTCTGTGTTTTAGCGCTCACAAGCTTTTGCTCTACTGTGGCAGGGCAGAAAGGCTGCAACATTTATGCACTGGAGTTACAACGTGCAACCAGAATCAGTCACGTCATGTTGAAGGCAAGGGAGGATTTTTACAGCCTCAAGAAATGGTCTTTTTTTTCTTGTAGTCTAGCCTATCTCTGCTTGTCTTATTGCATCACTTGCTTCCTCGCTCTCATTTTTGTTGTTTTCTCTCTTGCTTTTCCCTCCCTCTCTTTACGTACATACATGTGTGTGTATATAGACTCACCCATGTAAATCCTTATCTGCATTTGTATTTTTTATCTGTGTGACCGTGAGGGAATTACTTTTCCACATTTAGAATCCTGAACTGTTCAGTCACTCAGGCTGATGTACAGAGAACCCCCAAAGGCAACATGCCAGAGAACTGCAATCCGTTGTGCAAACAGTATTTAGAGGACAGCTGGAGGTGAAGATGGGAGAATGTAAATGCTACAGTGCAGTTAAGGCCCACCTACAGAGCTGAGGGACTGGGCAGTAGGTTGGTTTTCTATACAGTCCAGTTACAAAGGCAAAACTGAACGGGCAAAAGTCTTTCCATTTTTTATTTTTTTTTTGTAGGTCTGTCTTTCTAAACTTAAGCATACCATGAAATATCCAGCTCACAGTTACTCGGAGGACCACTCAGAGGGCTGCTGTTTGTGTAAGTCTGAACTGTTTATGTAAAAGCATTTAATCTGCCATTTTTTCAGGCCTGTGTATGTGTCTGCTGTGACGCCCCAGTCGAAGCAAGTTGTGGTGCTCATAGACCACGGCTCATCCGTCAGCGAGACGCAGCTCCAGATTGCACGCGACGCCGCCCTTGTGATTCTCAACTCCATTGATGAACACGACAAAGTGAGAAAAAGCACACTTCAACACATCACAAAGGGCTGTTCTAACAAAACGGATCAGATTACATTACACAGTGACGTAATTTTATTAGAAAGAACATAGGCCTACAGTTGTATGCAAATGTTTGGGCCCTCCTGGTTAAATTACATGCTTTTTTGATTCTTTAAGTGAAAGTATGTACAGGATGTACTTCTGCAAATTGTAATGTGTAATTGCTCTTTATTTGCTGGTTTTAACATTGAAAAACAAAAATTAAACTACTTTCTGAACAGCCCATATTTTATAGCATGTTTTATCTTTTGTTTTTCCCACTATGTTAAATTAAGCAAATAAATAGAAATTGTGCCCTACAATATGTAGAAAAATGTCTGTTTCCGGGAAAGAACATGTTTACTAATTTCACATCCTTAAAAAAAAAAAAAAAAGTAACAAAGCACAATTTGTCCAGGGGTATTAAATATTTGCCCATGACTGTATGTAGAAGTTTTACAATACACACAGTGAAATTGTATATTTTAATCATAATTTATTGCTTTTTATTTCATCATCCAGTATCCAGCAGCTTTAGCACTCATTGTATTTTATGTCCGTATTATGTAGTCTTTATTTATTTCTTTCTTCATTTACTTATTTACTCTGAACCAAAAGTACTGACCATACCTGCTGTTCCCACACACAGATCTCAGTGTTGACAGTAGCTGATGCTGTTCGTTCCTGTTCCCTGGATCAATGCTACAAGAGCTTTCTGTCCCCAGCCACCAGTGAGACCAAGCGTAAGATGAGCACCTTCATCAACAACATTAAACCCTCTGACAGCCCCACCCAGCATGCCCTGGGCTTCCAAAAGGCCTTCCAGCTTCTGCGAAACACCAGCAACGTCAGCAAACAGCAGATCAGTAAGACACCTGACGGATCTTAGTCTTAAATCTATAGTACCTCAACCTCTGAGGCCTTTAGTGATATGTCTTGTCCCCCCCCCAATTTCTCAGACACCGACATGGTGATAATCTATTTGTCGGGCATCACCTCTCGAGACTCATCAGAGCATGAGAAGCGAGCCACTCTGAGTGTGATAAAGGAGGAGAACCACCACCTCAACAACTCAGTCATGATCCTCACCTACGCTCTCATCAACGGTAACCCCTCAAGTTTACACTCCTTCATCACAGCTCTCTTACTTTGCAACCAGAGTTGTTTTTTTTAATGTTCTGTGTCTGTATCTGTGCGCATGTGCCCCTTTTTTAATCTCTATATTTGTGTATGTGTATGAGTTTTTCATAAGAAAGGCCCTCTATTATCCCATTCCTCACCTGGTTCTCTACCTGCATACATTAGACTGTTATTAACATACATTAGTTGAGCATCAGGAACATTAAAATGCAGGACATCTAAAAGAAGAAAGAGAAAAGCAGCAACACATCAAAGGGCACTCGGTGACATGAAAGAGGGGAAGAGGTCTTTTGTGTGTAGATGACAGAAATATGATTGAAGCTGATTAGCATGGTGGTGTAAAGGAGCAGGCTTCTGCTATGGACCTGGCTTTTGTGGGCTGCTGAATGTGTCCACACACAATCACACACAATTTTTATGTCGTTCTTTCTTCCTCTCTTTCTTTTCATGTCAGTCATATTTTGTCTGCTCAATGATTTGATGTACAGAGTTAAACCTCAACAAAAATGGTATTAATACTGGCAAAGAACATTGACACACTGATTGTGTTTTAACCTCCATCTTGTACATCACAATGTTTTTATTTTGTCACTACATTGTCTTTGCTCTTAAGTTAAAGGCTTATTCAAGAGATTAAATTAAAGGCTCATTTACTCCGGTAGACAGTTACTATTGCGCAGTGCTCCATGCTACAACATTATACATTTGGTCATTAAAAATGTACAGCCTGGCCATTTGCCTTGGAGATCCCCCCCCCCCCTGCTCTTTTCCCTTTTAACAAGCCATCATCAGAGACCTGTCCACCCACCCCCCACCTAAGCATTGATAATATCACTCTATACAGCAAAGCCTTAGCGAATAAGTGAAGACTTTATTGAAATAAATAAGCTGACCGAGGCTATCATTACAGTTGTCAGGCTATCATTAGAGTTGTTGAAGATGTACCTAATGAAATAATCTAGATCGAATGATGTCAGAGTGGACCAGCTCGGCAGGAAGGAACAACCACAGTAACCACAACAATAATAATCTTATTAATTAAAAGACTAAATATTTCCTTTTTTAAAGCATCACCTAATTGTTTTTGGTATTGAAGCATGTTTATTAATTATAAATATGATGTTTATATAATGGACATGTTGCTATAATTTGATTTATTGACTGGCAATGTTTATATCTATCTACCCCTGGCTGCACATGGTCTTGTCTTACATTAGTTTTTGGTCCATATCCATCATTGTGGCTGTTGACAATGATTGATTTGTTTACATTCAAAAGTCAAATAAATGCTGGAGAGCTGTTCTTTCAGCTGTTTGCAAATAGTCATCCCTAAAGCACTTCTTCTATATTTGAGCTGAACTTTTGTCGCCTAGTTGGTCAAGCTGGTCCACCCTGACTCTCCTGTTTCTTTCACAGAAGGTGTGAAAGGTCTGAAGGAGCTGGCATTCATGCGTGATTTGGCGGAACAGAATTCGGCAAAGTATGGCATTTCGGACCGTTCCCAGCTTCCTGTTGTGAAAGGCAGCATGATGGTACTGAACCAGCTCAGTAACCTGGAGACCAGTGTGGGCCGCTTCTACATCAACCTGCCAAACAGGATGATTGACGTGGCCTCTTTCAGCCTGCCCTACGCAGACCAGATGGGTGATGGTGAGTTAGAACATGAGGAAGCTCTTTGACTTCTCTCCTCCTCTCCCTTTAGAATAGCCAGAAATACTACGTAGTGCAGGGTAACATTTCTTATGAATGCCTGACCATAATCACTTAGCCACTTCCACTGTGTGAACCGTAATAGTGGCCTATAAGACACATAAGTGTTTTAAGAGCCTATGTGATTTGTAACAGTGCATTTATTTAGCCTAGTGTAAATTTGGGGTACAGTCTTGTGTGTTAGTATCCACGTAGCCTTAATCCTCTTTTAGTGAGCTTGTAGTCCCTTTAGCTACCTATGAAGAGCCTGTTATTTGCAATGCAATTATTGGTTCAAATAACTTCAAAACAGTTATAGAGTATCTCACAAAAATGAATACACCCCTGATCATTTCTGCAAATATTTCATTATATCTTTTCATAGGAAACACTATAGAAATGATACTTGGATATAACACAGTAGTCAGTGTACTACTTTGTATAGCAGTAGTTATATAGCAGTGTAGATTTACTGTCCTCTGAAAATAATCTAATAAAATATTCTCACTTTTGTGAGATACTGCATTTCCCCATGGTTCAGCATTTCAATATTTAGTCCAATTCTTCAAAATGGCTAAAAACATCTTAAAAGCTACAGTATTACAATATTTGGTATAGGGCATTTTAACCTAAAAACCTTCTCTCTTCTGTTTTCTTCTCTTTTTCTCTAGGCTTCATTATGACAGTTAGCCGGCCATGCTATGTTGGAAACGTGCTGCTGGGGGTTGTGGGGGTGGATGTGAACCTGGCCTATATCCTCGAGGATGTCACTTATTACCAAGACTCGCTGGCTTCTTATACCTTCCTCATAGATAACAAGGGTAACTGCCATGGCCTTATGAACCAAGTAACTAGTGTTGAATGCTGTTAATTGTGTGGTTCTTTTTAGTTAAAGAATATGTTTCTTAAAGCTGGACAGCAGTGTGTTCAGTTACATATTACACTCTAATTACCTTGTGTTTTTCTTATTCGGATTAAGGGTCAGATTCTTTCTGAACTATCCTATCCTTCCTGCTTCATGTTGTGTGCTTTCAGCTGTAGCTTATATTGGCTTCACTCTTTAGAACTCTTGCTTCTGTGCAAGTCTCACCTGGAGGTCCACTCTGAGCAGCACTGCCAGTCCTAATGACTCAGGACACTGGACTGAAGGCCATTACCCCATTTAACAATCCATTAGGGGAAAGTACCTTTTGCACACTCACAGGCTATGAGCCAACAAGACTTGCTTTAGGCCAGCTGCTTGGAGCAGAAACAGGAGAACTGTTCATATTGGAGGGTCTCATAGCCAGTGTATGGAACTAATTAGACAGTAAGGAGTTGTAATGGATATTCTCTTAAAAGTCTGCTTGGTAGTGATGTCTGCATAGAGAGTTTTGTATAATTTTATACATATAGAAAGTTAAGACCAGTTTGTTGGTGTTTTTGACTTTAAAATATTTGGCAAATGTGATTCTTTCTGCAGCATGGAGTTTAATGAGTGCATTTAGTATCTTTGAGTAACTTTAGCATCAATATTGAATTATAGAGTCATGAGTAATTACCAGACTGGTTGTAAATTAAATAATGAGATGAGGAGCAGTAAGTAAAGAGGCCAAAATGGTTCTTTATTAGAATTCAGCTTCGTTTCCATTAATGAGACTAATAGAAGTTTCTCTCTCTGGTAAGAGTATGCTGCACCTGCTGTCACCAGCTGCTCAGTAAAGATGAGCACAGACATGGAACTGAGGACTAAAAGCCCATAAAGCATGTGCTGTTGTAGTTTAATGTCTACCAGAAGCATCAAATTGGACGGATCTTTGTTTTGTAGTTCATTATTGGTAATTTGTCACTTATTCTTTTTTTTTGTTGGTCTAATTTGTTAGGTTACACCCTCATGCACCCATCCCTGACTCGCCCCTACCTGATGACTGAAGCCCCTCTGCACACTGACATCATCCACTATGAGAACATCCCAGGCTTTGCTGCTGTCCGCCAGAACATCCTCAGGTGAGGGACAGGGGTACTCCAATTCTGAGCTCAGTCAGTGACCTCATTTTAAGTGACTAATTATTATGAAGCTGTTACGAGACCGCACATTAAGTTTTAAGGCCTTTCATGGTCTTTTGGTTTTCTGCTGCTGTGTTTGGAGTCTAGCATTTAGAATAACATTTATTAATGTACTTTTTCAGTCTGCCTCTGGGGAGCCAGGTCATCTCTGTGCCCATCAACTCCTCTCTGTCCTGGCACATGAATCGCTTGCGAGACCCCAGCCGAGAAGCCTATAACGTCAGCTATGCTTGGAAACTGGTACACAAATTTTGCCACTGTGGCTTTGACTCGTCATATTCCAATCAGCTAGAGCTCTACTCTTCATATGTTTTGCTCACATTAAGGTTATTCTGAGATGGCACAGACAGATGTGTGCTGGCATCTAACTCAGTCCTGTCACCTCAAGATTTTTATGGTTTATTGTGTGCTTCCAAGGTCAGATCTACACATACATGACAACAGCTGTCTGCATTGAACAGACTTAGACTGTCAGTGGCACATTATTATAATTAAAGCAGTCTGGTGAAATTAGGCATAATGTTAAATGTCTTTCAGCTGACCTGCTTTTGGAACATTATTGGCTGTGCTTTTCTTAACAAACACCTTTGTTTTATTTTAAAACTGGAAACATTTCTGTCTTGGTGCTGTAGTGAAGCAAAGCACATTTCTCATGAGGCAGAACTTGGTCTAAACTACAGAGCACTTTCTCTAATGCTTTGACAGTAAACACTCGGTATGGGCATCTTCTTAACCAGTGTTTGACGTCACTGCCTGTGCTGCTCTCTGTAACTGTCTGATTGTATTTATGTGTATTTAATGTATAAAAAGATGACCTGACTTTGCTTCCTCCATTGCTGCTTACAGCAGCCATTACTAGGACTCTTTACTTTCAACAACAATACTTATCATGATGAAGTGTAATGATACGAGTCAATGACAAATGACACTAGACATTTTTGTTTAATAGTTAAATTTCACTTTAATAAATAAATGAGTTTAGGTGGAGCTTTTAACAGTGTTATAGGCTGAAATTCTAACCGAGCAGCTACAAATGAATAACTTACTACAACTGCAAACTGGACGAAGTACCCAACTAACAGGGGCCATACATGTCTTTAAGAACAGTTAAGAAAGGAAACTTGTTTACAATGCAGTGGGTGCATTGCTCTCAGACCTGAATGTAGAATCTTTTTACCCAAGCACGCACCACGTAAAAGCAAATTTATGAATATTGAACCAACTATCACTGTATTAATACTTGTATCACCACAAAGCTGTCCATAATATATTGCTTTATCAATATTTTGAACACTGAATATGCTATTTGAACACTTAACTACTGAACATTAGATTCTGTGTGTATAGGTGTTTTTTTTATTGATTGCAAACAAGAAGACCACCTCATCTATGTTGCTCACACATGCCCTCTTTCCTTATCTCCCATCCACTCTGCCTTGTATTCTGTAGGTCCAGGACACCTCCTTCATTCTGTGCATAGTCTATGTTCAGCCAGAAATACCTGTGAAGCACCTGAAGAACCTTAACACAGCCCCCAGCAGTAAGCTCCTGTACCACAGACTGGACCTGCTGGGTCAACCCAGCACCTGCCTGCACTTCAAACAACTTGCTACTATTGGTAAGCAGTGTAGGCAGCATATAGACCTAAGATCATTGAATTTATGTAATTTATAAGAACATTTTTTTTGTATTTAGTTGCAATAACAGTAAGCCAGTTTTCGATGATTGTCCCACAGCAGTGGCATGACAGGAATGCAGAATGTCTATTTGTGTAACAAGTGCTTACTGCAGTGCACTCTCCCTGTGTACCCACAGAGAGCCCTACTGTAATGCTGTCAGCCGGTAGTTTCTCCTCTCCTTATGAGCACCTGAGTCAACCGGAAACCAAGCGCATGGTGGAGCACTACACTGCCTACCTCAGCGACACCACACGCCTTATAGCCAACCCAGGCCTGAAGGTACCTGCAAACGCACACACAAACAGGCTAGTTTTATATATGTCATTTGGGAGAAATATATACCATTTATTTTTCATTTACAGGGTTACAAATGTAGTCAAATGAATAAAATACAGACACTTCAGCACAGTAGTCCAGCATTGCCTGAACGCTGTTTTTGTGGAATGCAGTAATTGCCTCATCAAATATCGACTTTAATTATTACTCAAATTTAAAAACTGGTGCAATACACACAAAATTACCTGAGGATGCTGATATGATTCCAGTATCATCTTGCACTCTTATGTAAAGCTTTTGTAAGACAGAAATATTTCACAAAATAAGGACCATTTTATTGGTCCTGACCTTGCATTTACTTTTTTCTAGTTTTTAATGTTTTCAAAATTACACACACACGTGTGTGTGTGTGTGTGTGTGTGTGTGTATTCCATTATATAATTTCCTGGTTTGACTGGTATAATAAAAAAATGTGTTGTGGAGAACTTTTAACCTGACAGTTTTTTTTGGACTTGAGCATGCTTGCTAAATGTAAACATCGTGTATACAAGATAAACATGTTTCTGTAATTCTGGTCACAGACTGGAGTCATTTTTTTTGCGTTATGTTTTTTCCTTCCCCATTGTTAACTAACTTTTAGTTTATTAACCCTTTCGGATACTCTGAAATAAAAATTTATTTAAATGTACACTTCTAGTGTAAACAAACTCATACACTGTCTGAGGCCTACTTCAGTGACAGTATAGCCTCATAGCCAACCTAGATATTGGCAATGTATGCCTCTTAGCCATCTCAGGCTCTTACACTACTACAAACACCTCAGCGATACTAAATATTTCATAGCTCGTACTTTATAGTAGACTTCAATATACACAAGAACCATTGTCTACCTCTTTCACAATTTACAGCTCGTAGCTCATACAGCTTGGCTGTATATCAGTATCGATGATCAACTTTGCTATAATAACTCAGTAACAGTAGAAGCCTTGTTCCTAACCTAAGGCTAAATGCACATGCACAGAAACTATTGCATCAGTCTTTGTACATTCCTTCTCTTGGCTTTGCTCCCCCTCTTTTTAGGCAGAATTAGAAGGAGTATTTTCAATGATTGTAGACGTTCTCAGATCGGATTTAACGGAACCCTGCTATGCTCAAACTCTGTCTCTTTTGTGCACCAGTCGTCTGTCAGGAACGATGTGATGGCTACCAGTCATGTGACGGACGAATGGATGAGTCTCATGGAGCTGAGCAGCCTGAACTGCTACATTGTGCGCCGTTACATAGCAACGCCCAATGGGGTGCTGCGGATTTACCCTGGCTCGCTCATGGACAAAGCCTTCGACCCTACTAGGAGACAATGGTGAGATTAGGGCCTGAGGGCGGAGGTCTCCACACTTCTAAAACCCTTCCAGAGTCCCTGGGAGCTGGTGCTAAACAGAGCCCCGGGCTAGAGACTAAGTTTGCTGAACAACTAATACCAGTTTTTTCAGGCAAATGCAGAGCTGAAAGAAAGGAAATCTTTCCTGATACTTTGTGGTTGTTTTATTGTTTAGGTTCATGTCTTAATCAGCAGATTGCATGAGATGCTTTTAAGGCATTGATATAATTTGTGAAAAATAAGCAAACACCAAGTGCTATTTCAGGGGATGCCCACAACTACCCAAACATTGATTTTTTTTTATTTTTTATTTTTTATTTATTTTAGTGAAGAAAAAAAGCCATTTTAGATTACTGAAGTGTAGCTGTTAGTGATTAACAAGACAATTTATCATTTGCTCTTCTAGGTACCTTCATGCTGTGGCAAATCCTGGTCTTATCACTTTTACTGGACCTTACCTGGATGTTGGTGGAGCTGGCTATGTGGTCACAATCAGCCACACAATCCATGCCTCTAGGTCAGTCTGGTTTCATTCAGCTCTTTGTTTAGATGAATCACGGTAACTTTGGTGGTAATGTCATTGCATCATTTACTAGGTTTGACTCATCCTTTTTTTTGTTTGCTGTCTAAAAAAAGCACAACACACTACATTTTAGAAGCTCAGTTTTATCGGCATGTCTGTTTTGTGTTTAGTGGAGTGTGTGTGCATGTATGTGCACGTGCAAAGTTATGTTTAGAGGTATGACGAAAATGTTTGAAACTGGCAGAATGCCACAGAGGCTGGTGTTGATAAAGATTGTGAAAAGATTTTTTTTCTCCCCTCTGGATTATTCAGCCTTGACGTGAAGTATGAACAGTGATTGTAGGAGGATCTTGTAACCCATATGTGTGATGATCTCTGATGAATGCTCAGTCAGTTTGACACTGATGTATCCTCCTCTACCCTTTCTCCATTTTGTATCTTTAATTATTTTCCTCTTGTGTTTAGTTCTCAGATGGCTCCAGGCTATGCAGTAGCAGTTATGGGCATCGACTTTACACTGCGCTACTTCTATAAGGTCCTGCTGGATCTGTTGCCTATCTGCAACCAGGACAAGGGCAACAAAATCCGGTAAGCTTGCCCCACCCTGCCCCTCTCACCTCCCGCCTCGCTCGTTTTCTCTTTCACTCTTCCCTCTCTCCCTAGCCTGCCAAGATCCAGCTCTCTCCGGCTGAGGTGTCCAGAGAAATGCCCTGAGGCTCTCTAAAACTCTTTTATATGAAACTAATCAGATTTGCCTGTGTTTAAAAAGGAGCATTCATTGGGCCCTCCTTCGTCTCCCTTTGGAGGGAAAGAAAGGGGGGCTGGGAGAGAAGAGGGGGGTGTAACTGTTCAGAGGGGTTGAGGTAAAAGAAAAAAAGAAAGAGCGAGTGAAAAATACCAAGAACAGTTGATGATTAAAAAAAAAAAGACTGAAGAAGGTTCACAAAATAATCACTGGAGCAATGTTTGGAAGGAGAAAAAGCGAGAGAGTTGGGGTATTACTGGTGAAACACAAAAGGAGATAAGCTGATTAGGAGCGCATTCCAGACACATCCTGTTATGTTAGGTGCCAGTTCTCTCTGCTCTACCCCTCTCCTCTTCTTTCTTCTGTTCTCTTGCATCTTCTACTCTTTTCCGTCACCCTCTCTTCTTGCTAACCATGCCTACAATCCCCTCCCCCTTTCTGTATCCCTATCACTATTTTTCTCTCTCTTTTTCTCCCTCTCTTCTCTCATGCTCCAGAAAGGGTTAGGCCTCAGTGTTCGGTGAGTTTTGAATTCTAGGGCCATTAAACAGGATTAGTTGAGTGGAATGGCCCAGTGTGTTATGCACAAGAGGACTATTCTGAGCTGTCTCATGGATCTGAGGATTTCTAAAGAAAGTAGAACACACCCCTTGCACCCAGGCTTTTTGGACACTTGCATTCCTTCCTTTAAGTATGTGTGTGAGCCTAATGTTTTCACAATACATTCCATTATTGCCCCATCTGTTGAAAATGTGCTGTTGTAAGCTATTTTCGTCGTTTACATCTCAACCGCATAGCTTTATGGTCCGAAGTTGAGCCAGTAACTTCTCAAAGGTTGCCATCACCCCTGTATGCACTGACCTTTGTCTGTGGTTCTACCAGTCAAAAAAAGATATGTCCTGTGTCAGATGTGGAAGACTTTTGAGATGATGACAACTGAATGGCTGACCTTTACTGTCTGTGTGTGTAGATGCTTTATTATGGAGGACAGAGGCTATCTGGTGGCCCATCCCACCCTGATTGACCCCAAGGGCCACGCTCCAGCAGAACAGCAACATATCACCCATAAGGTACTGCAGCAGACCTCTTTTTCTGCCACACTCCTCAATAAAGTTACTAGTTGAAATACATTTGTGGTAATGGTATAAATATTTGTTGTAGAAATTATATTGTTTTTGATTTCTTTGTGTCTGAAGTTTAATACATACAAATTTAGATTCTCAAAAGTTTATTTTTATTTTTGTAGGAGCCACTGGTGGCGAACGACATTCTTAATCACCCAAATTTTGTGAAGAAAAACTTGTGTAATAGCTTCAGTGACCGGACGGTGCAACGCTTCTATAAGTTTAACACTAGCATCGTGGTGAGTGAAGCAGTGATGCAACATTTTCTACTTGCAGAGCCTGATTATATTCCCCCTGTATCAGACTAGCCCAAATGCCCACAGCCAGGTTGAGACCCTTATACATTTGAGTTAAGTTCCTCTTTCTAGTAGCTTTGTACCACCACCTGGTGGAAAGGACTGTAATAACAGCAACTGTAAATTAACAGCATTGGCTTATTTATTTTATTTTTTTTTCCCCCAATGTGCAACATAAAACTTTATTTGTGTAGCGTCCACTTCCATAATACAACTTAAGGATTTATTTTATGGCAAATGTTAAAACTGAAGGGCTAAAACATAAAATTTCAAGTGACAATTGGACAACCAGCTAAATAGAGAAGTAACAAACAAACAGAATACCATTTCACTGAGTACTTCATATGTTTATAGCTTAAATATAGACATAAAGTGTGTGTGTGTGTGTGTATGTATGTATGTATATATGTGTGTGTGTGTGTGTGTGTGTGTGTGTGTGTCTATATATATATATATATATATATATATATATATATATATATATATTAGTACAGCTTTAAATATATCATAAGTATAATGATAAGTGGCCACTGATGTGTTCTTGGTTTTGCTTGTTGACTTAAGATTGTTGTTATTTCCAGGGTGATCTGACCAATCTGGTTCACGGCAGTCACTGTTCAAAGTATCGGCTCACCCGTATTCCAGGAACCAATGCCTTTGCAGGCATTGTGAATGAGACTTGTGATTCGTTGGCTTTCTGTGCATGCAGCACTGTGGATCGCCTCTGTCTGAACTGCCATAGGTGGATATATCAGTTTTTTATTTATTTTTGCAGAATAATGACGCTTATGTATGTATTTTTATTTATATATATATTTCATTTATGCATTTTTAAGTGTTAAGATTATTGCTTTACCAAAAGGTTTAATCAGGAATCCACCTATTCTGCTATTCTGAATGTAATAAATATGCTCAGAATTCTCACAACCAGTTTTTATAAAGCTTACACAGCAACTGAATTTTTTTATTCTCTTTTATCCTCAGAATGGAACAGAATGAGTGTGAATGTCCCTGTGAGTGCCCTCTAGAGGTGAATGAGTGTACAGGCAATCTCACTAATGCAGAAAACAGGTAACTCTTTCCTGTAACCTTATTGGAAGTCTCAGGATTTTCACTTGTCATTTTTAGGGGTCAAGGAAAGGAACATAAGAGTTCATATCTTTCATCATACTTCTGGGTTTTGTCTATGTAATATGTCAAGGGAATACAGCCCAAATTAAAAGTTTAGATGGTTTCTGTGTATTGTGATCAGAAGATTACTTAGATTGAGGCTTGATGTCTGCAGCCTTCAGAGAAATGATGCATGCAAGCACATAGCTCTCCTCTACATTTCATGTTTTTGTTTGTCACAGTGAATAAATACTCATCCATCTGTATCTTGGAGCAGTTGAGCATTCCTCTGTGGGCATTCATTTGACAAAAAGCAATCTGTTTGTTATTCCCTGCAGATAAAAACACTTCTGGATGTTTGTCTACTTCATGATGGCTCATCATATGATAATTTGCACTACAAAATATTAACAGATTTAAGCCTGGTTTAAGCAGCTCTATAGTATAATGAATTTTGTTGGAGAGTCATATCTATGATAAAGTTATTTGTAGTAACTTCAATTTTTCAATTTCATTGATGAAACTGTCTGCATGTCTTCAGAAACCCAAGTTGTGAGGTACATCAGGAGCCCTTGTCTCTGACAGTGATTGAGCCCAGTTTGCAGGACACCCTGCCACAATGCATCAACACTCGTTGTAGCCAGCGCTTCACCAGCAGGTCAGTCAGATGTAGAGTGAAACAACTTTCATTACAGCACTTTTAATGAGTGACCCTGAATTATTATACTTGTACTATAAATAAAAACATCCAGGTGATTCACCAAAGAGTGTTGCACAGAGTTGGGTTTAGCTGGAAGAACACTGACCCCTTGTGGTGGATCAGGACTGTTTAACAGTGTAAGAGGTTGTAGTTTAATGTAATTATACATAGTGTCTTCCTTACAATCTCCTTCTAATTCATACACTGAACATTGGCTTCTTTCATTTTTATACTGGGTGTGTGTGTCTGTGTGTGCAGTGATTGCTTTGGTGTGCTGGACTGTGAGTGGTGTATGGTGGACAGTGATGGAAAAACCCACCTGGACAAACCCTACTGTGCCCTACAGAAGGAGTGTTTTGGAGGAATTGTTGGTGCCAAGAGTCCTTATGTGGATGGTATGGGCCTTTTAGGTGAGCTTATACACTCTTTAGGGAGTTCAGATCTGTAACTGGTTTTCCTTTTAGGGGCAGAGGATATGGCAAAAATAAAATATTGCAATATTTGTAGACAATTTCAGAATACACAATATGCATCACAATATTCAGCTTCATAAGTTGGAACAGTTCAAACACTGAGTATGGGTGACTTTTATTCAGTGTTTTACATTGTGCACTACACTAAGTCCACTTAAACAAAACGAATTATGCTGTCTCTGTAATGAGACATGTCGTTGTGCACTGTTCTTTAAGTATGACCAATATCCACAATATGTTCAGAAAAGTATATTGCGATACATTTTATCTTTATAATGATATGGTCATATTGGCTGTTCCTACTTGTTATATTTAAAAATTAAATTCTATGCAAATGAAGCTGTATAAAGCACTTTTTATTTGAAACTCCTAATATGTAATGTATTTCTTGTTTCCTCTTTATTAGGGATGTTTAACCAATTAACTGTTAACAAATACATAAATATTCAACTTTTTCTTTCTGTTAAAACTATTTAATTTACGATTTAATTTGCAAGCTATAGCACAATGCAGTAGCGCAGCCTTTTCTGGTAGCCCCACTTTGTCATGTACAACTCTGTTTTCTAAAGTAGGCTACAGCAGGTTATGTTGCTTTTTATGAGTGCACCTATGAGCTGTACCTTACAGATGTGTTTGGTAACTAAGTTACCCCTTATGGTTAGCCCCATGACAAAAAACGTTTTACAAGCTACAAGTTGACTTTGTTAATTGTTTAAACATATGAACTTTAAGCTTGCTCCGGCCAGGCCATATATGCCTCTGTACTTTCAGTTTTGATATATTAACACATTTTATTAAATACACTGCCGTTCTAAAGTTTGCCATCACTGTTTTCAGTAAGACCAGTAAAACCAAGATACATACATAAAACGAATCTAATATAATTCTAATATCCTTTAGGTTTCAAACTATTTCTAGGAAGCTGTTACAATTAAGACATTTTCATTGATGAACTGCATTGTAGATGGTTCCATGATATTTCAGAGAGCTTTCTAGCACTGAGAAAGAATGGCTTTTTAGAATGATGTGTCTAGAAAATGAATCCTACATGTGGCCATCAACACTTGTTTTATATTGCACAGTTCAGCTGTGCTACCTTGAAAGGTCTTTGTGTATTACACACACACACAAACACACACACTCTTCTCTCTCCTTTTTAATCTGTTAACCCTGTCATCCTTGCTGTCATCCAGCAGATGAAGAGGTGGCGTCTCTGAACATGATAAAGAGTGCGCCAGTGGGGCCAGTAGCAGGAGGCATTATGGGATGCATCATGGTGCTGGTTTTGGCCGTGTATGCCTACAGGCACCAGATCCCCGCCGGAGTCATCAGCACATGTCCCCTCTAGCCGCGCAGGGTGAGTGAGAGCCGGAGCAAGCTCTGAATGAAGTGCAATACACAAAGCCTCTCTCAGCTGTAGCTGAGAACCTATGACAGGGCTTTCAAGGCTGTTATAAAAGGCAAAGAATAAAAATGTTGTTGGGGCATTTCAGTTCAGAATGATATTCACAATCCAGGAAAAAGGCAGAATCTGATCAAACTGAAGGAATTTTTAAAATGTAGTTACGAGAGTAAAGGGAAAGATATATCAAAAGTATCAAAATGCTGATATTAATGTCAATGTTTTAAGAAAAGACTCAAAACAGATGAAAACAGAAAAAGATTAAATGTTTTAGAATAAAATCCAAATATCATGCTTCTCTGATGAGCAAAGGTTTGAGATCTCTGTTTTGTGAAATTCAGTCTGGCTGTCCTCTGAAACAACACTGTTACTCATTCAGCTGATATGATGCAAAATAAGAGTCAAACAAGGAATCTGATTGATTGCTATAGCAAGAAATGCTTAAAGGCCCATATCATGGAAAATTGAAGTTTTTCTCTCTTTTTTGAAATGAGGATTTGATGTAGCAAGTAAGCAATGTTAAAATTTCAATGTTAAGTAATGTTAAAAGTTCACTCCACAGCCAGTATGTTCTCCTTATGGAAACTGTTTTGAATTCAGCCTGTTTTTGTGATGTCACAACATGAACACATTTTTTAAAATTTAGCCTATCCAGTTTCCCACAGGTTAGAAAGCTTTTTGAAAGAGGCAGTGTACAGGGCAGCCAATCAGAACAAAGCTCATTTACACTTGTCAGTCTTAACGGTGCAGTAAAAAGCCTGTTTAATGGTTTCCAGGCTGTTTCTGTCAGATAAAGACATACTGGTAAGTAGTCATTTAAAAATAATTGTTTAAAAAAAAAAAAACTAAATAATTATGATTATTGTTATTATTAATTTTATGATTATAGTTTTATCATTATCAATATTGTCATTGTTAATATTATTAAAAATATAATTAATTTACATAAAACTACACACATCATAAATGGAGCTTGGGGAAAAAATAAAATACAACAAGGCTTTGGGTCCTTTAAACAGAAAGTGAGTATTCCCAACAGCATGTAAACCACAGTTGTATCTTCCTTTTAGCCCATCCATAGGACACATGACCATACAACCAAATTAAAAGTCTGTTAAAACCCCTGAAGTGTTATCACACCAGTTTCTTCACATCTCTGCAGTGTTGAGATCTCTCAGTGTGGGCTTGGAGAGAAAGTATGTATCGTAATAATGACTATGTGAATAGTAACAAGTTAAAGGTTAATGGATTGAATTTTGCTGTTAAGTCCTCTGCAGGCCAGGGTTGCAGTCCTGCAGGCACTGTCCATGTTGTTATGATAGTGAGGTCTTTTTTATGACAGCTGTGACTTGCAGGCTATTAAAAACTACCGTGATGAATATGAAAAGGTTCTTATTCTGTTAAGCCAGCGTTCTTGTGTGCAGTATGTTGAAGCCCTAACAAGGTACTCATAGCTAAAAAACAGTCTTACCTAACTCTGTCAGCTAAGTCTCCCACTGATCGTGAATGAGACTGTGTTTTTAACATTTATTTCAAATTTTAATTACGTTGCTGTGGGTGGAAACAGAATTTAGTCTAGCCAAAATTTGTTAGAGAGTCTGATTGAAAACAGTTTACCATTAAGCCTCTGTGAAAGTAAACGATGTTATGAGCTGTAGGTTGTGTAAATCTAGTGAATAGAATAGAATCTTTCTTAATGAGATGACATTGTTGGCCTATAGCAGATTGAAGTCTTTCACAGCCTCTTCTCTGTAAATGCTCTATAAACCAGTATATAACCAAAAGATAAATATATTTAATAGATAAACTTGTGCCTCAGCAGTTATCTGGTTTTGAAAGTTCCAAATGTAGATGTTGATGGCATAGGGTGTTTATTGTGGGATGTCTGACACCTCTGTGGAGTGACATACCTCTGTAATGCTTAATTCGTGCTTGTTTTAAAAGCATGCCTTAAAATGATTGAATTAACGAAAGCTGGTGTTTAACACACTGACCTTTTCCAATTACAGTCTGTGACCCTGTCATCTAACGAGTTGATAAAGAAAGATTACCAAGGCAATGCAGAGAGAGATAAATGAAAGTCATTCTCTTACTCTAATCCTGCTTTTCCATATAGTAGCCTTCCGTCAAATGTTACAGCCGCTTTTTCTTTACTTGCTTACTTACTGGTTGTAAGCTTGCTGCTATGTCTGAAGACTTCCTTTGGATACAGTCTGGAGAGCAAACCCAGACTGAATCTCTGTGCAATGCTTGTATTAAAGCCAACAGTCCACTTAAGGCTATTACTGTATAATGATTAATTTCTTATTTTGATTCTGTAGCACTTACAGAGAGCTTTTATATGCACTTAATTTAATTAGCCAGTCAGGGAAAATGCTGTCCTGCATGTGTGAAAATAACCAAAATCTCAGCCTTGTGAGGGTTTACATTTTGTCTTTAATCACTGCTGTGCTTTTGTACTACTTTAAATGCCATGGTGCCTCTCAGAATAGACTTTCATTAGTGCCTTCAGGTGTCTCCTGAGCTTTCACCAGTTAGATTATCTACTGCACTAGCCTTGGATTGAAAGACTGTCTATCTGTTTGCTATTCTCACGAGGAGAACTTTGAACAGAATGAGAAACTAATTGTAATATCATGTGAAATGTGTATATAGGACTGCTGAATCTGTTTGCTCTCGTGCTTCTCTCTCTCTCTCTCTCACACCTAATCACTGGCTCTCTCTCCATCTCCTTGCGTAGAGATGTCGGTGCGGATGTCTAACTTGGACAACGAACGCGATGAAAGAGATGAGGACAGTCATGAGGACAGAGGAATAAGTAAGGGCGTTATGATGAATTCACTCATTCAAAGCAAGGTCATTCTTACATGTTAGTTATTGGTTGTGAATGAATAATTAGGATAAATATCCTAAAAATGTCAGCTTATGTGCTTATATTCCTGCCCACAATGTGTGTTATTCTGATCCTTCTTATACTAGACTTCTTTCAGACCATAGGTAAAAGTGTCCCATATGTGTCCCATATTGATTTACTGTCCAGATCTTTTTCATTTGATCATCCTTTTATCTTTTTAATGTGCAAGAAAAGGTCATGCTCCTGAACTAATCTGCAAAAGGCTCATCCAACAAGCACACTTGTTCTGTACCTTTCCTTCAGATTAAGACTCATTTCATGTGTCACTAAAATGTGCTGTGCAATCTACTACTTTAAACCTGACTAACAAATGGCCAACATTAGAAGGACCACACCTAGCAAAGTTTTGAGAAAGAGTAAAAAATTGTGAATTTTTGTTTGTGGAAGCTGATCAAACAGACCATGGAAGCTTAGTTTCTTTCGTTTACCTGTCGTAAGACCTGCTTTTCCTTTCCAAAAACTTGATGTATACATGATTTTGAATAGCTCTTTGATTTCACTTGTCAGAAAGCAAGAGAGAAAGTTAGAAAGCACCATGTTTATTCATTTCACTGCCTGCACTTCTCTCATTCAACCTCCAAAATGAAAGACATGAAGTGTAACCATAGTAACAAGCCTTCCAATGATGTTGCTTCATGGTGTCTGTGCCTGCATGGTGCATGAAATGTTGATTGAAGGTTGAGTTAGATCGAAGGAATGGATTCCAAACGGACTGTTCAGGCAGCAGCCACATTGTCGCATATCGGACATATTAGGCTTCAGCTCCACACGTGAAAGAGGCCCAAATCTAAATCGAACCTGGCAAAATTCAGTTTTTTTTGTTTTTTTTTTTACTTTTCACATTGTCAAACAAAAAACAATTTGAGTCATGTATAAAGAAAAATGAATCCAATCCACTTTTTCTGCATTGTGACTGTAGCCGTAGTCCCTGTTTAGATGTGATGGTTTTTACATATTTAACCACAGTTTGCTATCATTTCACCAAGTTTTTCCTGTCTCTGCACAGTCAGTAACACACGCTTCATTGCTGCGGTCATTGAGAGACACACGCACAGTCCTGAGCGCAGGCGGAGATACTGGGGCAGATCAGGAACAGAGAGTGACCATGGTAAGTGTATGTCTTGAACGCTCATGTCCTTTGAATAAAGATTAATAAACGCTAAATTAGTCAAGCCTTAATGAAAGACATGAGAAGAACATTTCTATTTATCCCATTTGAATTCATGACTTGGTATCCAATAGGACATAAAGTCATTGGTTTGGAAGGATGATTTAGTGCTTTACTCATTGTTGATTCAGAGCAGGTTTTGTTAATCCAGGAGTGTTTTGTTTATCTTCATGTACTGAATAGCTGGGAGGACAAGAGAGCACCTTACTGCCATTGGGCGAGAACGATGGTGTAGTCTGTGAGCGTGGGTGTCTTAGATCACATTTACAACATTGGGCAGTGTGTTGAGCTGTCCTGTGACAGTGCATAAATAGCAATGTTTACTTGCATGAAACAAGTTGCTTTCTCATTGCTGTTCTTGCAGTTATTTTTATGAATGAATGATGATATTGGAATCATATCGGTATTGGCAGGTAATAGCTTTGGATGGACAAACATAGCGTTGGACGGATGTTTAGATTTCACTGATATTTTAAAGTTGGCTTCTGCTCTGAAATGTCTGCATTTATAACTATTATATTTTTTCGTAATGCCAATTCATGTAAGTAGTACCAGTTTCTAGGTTTTATCAGTTTTTATGTATTGGCATTGGTAGATATGTATAGAGGTCTTCCTTGTCCCTCAGTTCCCCGTGTAAAGGACATCATAGATCTTAAACTACAGCTTTGGGGAAGCTAACATTCATACAAAAATACTTGACATTTCAGTCTTAAAAAAAAAGTAGTTCTTAGCAATACAAATTCTGTTCTGTGGGCGGACACTCAATCAGAAAATGTCCAACAATACAGGCAGTATTGTGCTCCTTTTATATTATTATAGAAAATATGCTAGCACTCAAAGATTTACACAAGCTGGTCTATTTTACTCTGGTTAGATTAGACATGCACTGTTCTGGCAGCTGATTTCAAAGAGTGAAGTGAGACATTGTCAAAAACATTAAAAGGTCTTTGAATGTATTAGAGATAAGATGTTGAGTAAGACGAGCAATACTTTATGGAGTCATTACTGAATTAAAGCAAGGTCTGAATTTCACCACTAGCTCCCGTTTCCTTCTGCAGTGGAAGGCTTTTGGGTGCATTAGATATATGCTTCTTTATAGGGACGACTTTTTCTAAAATTCATTGTATAACAAACAGAAATAAAAAAACCTCCATTCCACACAGAGCAGGGAAGACGGGAACAGGGTTTAAAAAAAAAAGGAGGAGTGGATACGTTATAGGTGTAGAGAACGGAAAGAGGCGGTGAAGAGCGAAAGCGGATTTTTATACTGCCCAGGCAAAGGTCACCTCCCACTAGCTAGCTACTCACTCATCCAGCTCAAGGGGTCCTTTTAAAACACAAATCGATTTGGCTTTTGTTTGTGTGTGTGTGTGTGTGTGTGTGTGTGTGTGTGTGTGTGTGTGTGTGTGTGTGTGTGTGTGTTGGAACGCGGCGTTTGAGGTTTTCTCAGCGTGCTCTGACTCACTCCCGCACCACCAACACACGGTGTTCTGTTCGCCTGCAGCTGTGTAGCTGTTTGCTTCAGAGTTTGAAAGAACCTTCCTGACCAAAGATGAGTCTTCTGCCAAATAGCTCAGATGTACCTTGAATCCGTGAGCTTGCTTTGATATCTGAATGTTTATCCAAGGGTGCCTTGAAACACCCAATCGTGAATCAGCATCAGAAAACATTTAAGCATTGCTGAGCTTTAAATCAAGTCTTCTGCTGATTTGCTGAGCCACATTGGAAGCCGTTCTTAAATATTTGATATGTGCACACATATGACATGCACACATCAACTGAATTCTGTGTTATTGCATGGACCATGGAATGAAGTACTGAAAGGTGAGACCAGGCATAAGCATTTATATGCATTAACAGCCCAAAACCCAGTTTTGCTTAAACTAATTCTTGACTACATAGCCAAAGAATAAAAAGCTGATCAAATGACTGTAATTAAAATGATGACATACTGAAAGTTCTAAAGTTATGTATACCACTCATTACTAGCCGAAGTTCAAACAAATATAAATGCCTTGACCATGGCTGCTTTGACTCAGGGGGTACCTCAGTAGCTCTCGAATAGCTGTCCACCATGATTGTCTCTATAATTTTACACATCCATGTGTGATTGCCTCACACCACCACTGTCTTGTCACTCATGGATATTTGACATGGTAGATCGTTGTAGCCGTGTTATCACCTTTTTTTAAATAGTGATCCCCAACACCACTGATTTTAGCTGCTTGCTTAAAATCTTTAGTAGGTTTTAGTGCAACCAATTATGCATTGCAGTCTCACATGTACAGTTTGGAACGTTTCTCAGATTTGAACAATAAACCTGCCTATTCAAATATCAACAACAGTTGCTTGGAAATGAAATAAAAATAACTTTATAATAAAATATATATATATATTTTTGCTGATAGCATTACTCGAACAGTTGCTGATTTGTCAGTTAAGTGGTTGATCTGTTTATTTTTTACATCCATAAAGTCTACAAAGAAAGAAATGTAAATTAGCAGAGTGAGAAACCGAAAAGTGGTCCTACATATAGAGTTTAATGTTTAAGGGATCACTGTCACATATACGGCTTAATACTGGGTCAGTTGAAATTTGTATTGTCATAAAGTAACATGGTAATATCAGCATTTTGCGATGTGTATGAAATGAATGATCCGTCAAATATTTTGTGCTATGAGAAGTCTTTAGAATTTAATCACTACTATTATTTATGTAATATTTTTCTGTAGCTCATCCTCAGAGAGATCTTCCTGTACAAGAGTTGGATTTCACTCCTGGGGAACATCCCAGTCAGCTTAGTCCCAACGCAAGGATCTGTCTCTCCTCACTGTCATCTCTAATCCTTCAGAGACCAGCAGGCGCTGAGCTACATTGAGAACGCATTTCATAGAAGCTTCTAAATTATCTGCTCAAATCCACCTCCATGCATTTAGTCGCTTCATATTAAAACTATTTCAAACTCCTGAATTTAGAATGTGTGCTTTTGGGATGGTTAGTGTGGTAATTGTTGCTTTTAAGTAGAAGTGTGTGGTGTGGATACATCCTTTATCATCAGTCTGATTGTGGGAACACCACACACATAATCTGGAGGAGAGGGATAAGTTTTGAAGAATGATTAAATTAATGAGGGGCAGAAGATTCCTCGACTCATACCTAATTATGGCGATGGAGCTTGAAACGCACGGCTGTTCCTGGAATAGACAAACAGCGGAAATCCTGAGAAGCAATAGTTCTCAATATGAAAATGTTCATTAAAATGGGTTATACTTGAAATGAAGGACTTCAGATACAAGAATGAGATTTGAATGCTTGGTAGGACAAAGGATGAAACTTAAAAAGGACCAGGAGATTTACAAATAGAATTTCATCACGTACTTCAATTCAGAGACCAGTACATATGATCTTAGTTATGATGCTGCTCTGCAGCCTGACTTGTAAGTTCTTGGTACTCAAGTATTTTTGTGATACTTCATGTTTTTGCAGAAGTTGTTGGAAGGTTATTTTTCCTTCTTCCTAAACTGTTGTTTTATTAATGCAGCAATTATTTTAGACTACTCTGCAACGATTTATTAACAAGGCTGATTACTTGTCAATAATATTCATTATGAAAAATGTTAGTCTTTACTCTTTTACTTAAAATCAAACGTGCACTATAATGTCAAAATCATTTAAATTGCAGTACAATACAGCAAATGTGGGGGGCAGTATAGCTTCATCTGTGCTTTGCTGTGATAAGGCAAAGTGAGAGTAAATTGTAGAAGGCTTAATGGTCTGATTAGTTGCTTAATCAAATAATAGTTGATTATAGAAATAATTTTACGCTGCATCCATACTACCCACTGATTGGTAGTTGCAGTGTTTGAATGTTGTTTTTCCCCTCAAAGATGATCAACAGAAGGCTGAATTTCACATTTGCTGACAATATATTTAGGTTACTTTGTCTAACAGGTATGTTTGTGTCTTCAGGTTACAGCACCATGAGCCCGCAGGAGGACAGTGAAAACCCACCCTGCAACAACGACCCCCTCTCAGCAGGAGTGGACGTGGGCAATCATGACGAGGATCTGGACCTGGACACACCGCCACAAACCGCTGCCCTGCTCAGCCACAAATTCTATCCCTACCGGCACACGCACACACACCATCCACTGCACCCCCACACACACCACTTGCAAGCAGCTGTCACCGTTCACAGCGTGGATGCAGAGTGTTGAGGGCCCTCCCCCACCTGAACTCCCCTTCCCCTGGTGTTCCACCTTTGATGCCACTTCACTCGAGCCCTGCCTTCATCCTCCACTCCCCCTTTCAGCCTTTGCAGCAGGTGATGCGCCCCCTCAGAGAGAAAAGGACAGGGCCGAGCCCTCCTGCAGATATCCTCTCTGATGAGGAACGGCCAACAGCCCAGCCTGGACTTTACAGAGAACCTCTGAAATCACAGTGCCCCTCACGGAGCCCTTTTCAAGGTTGTAGATGGGCAGATTTGCACTTGTTTTAAGTGCCACAAAGCATCTCAAATTTTTAAAGAAGAAAAGAATGAAGACGAAAGGATTATTTTTCTACTATTTATTTAACTGGAACTGAGGTGGAAATAAATGAATGGAAGAAACTCTTATTAAGTGACTGAACTGGTCAGATAGAGTGGCCCTTGAACTCTAGTATCAGGCCCTATTTTTTCCTGGACTGCCAAGCAGCAGCGAACAGTGGGATGCGTGGCACATTTTGCGTCACACACTTTACTGTGAGAATGTTCTTTAGCACAAAAAAGGAATTTCAAATAAGGACGGACTCGACTGACTGTGCTGCACATCAAAGAGAGAAAGAGAGAGAATGCGAGAAACAGAGAGCACCAGCCATCTGTGAGTGGAGGCAGAAATGTGTGGCATTTAGAGAAGCTTTCACTCGTTGGATGGTCTGGTCCAAGCCTGTTATGTGTCATTTGTGACAGTGTGAACAAGGAAGTGATTCTCCAGAGTCTGTGTAAACGTGGCCAAGGGTCTTAGTGCTCCAAGTGTTTTACCCCCAACCACAACTCTGCCAACTGTTTGACGTTTTAGCAGTAACCTCAAGAAAAACCGCTTAGGTGTACCTCTGTATTGTATAAGCTTTCATTCCAGCATCCCTGTCTAGCTCTAACCATCCATTTCATTTGGTTATTTGTGTGAGTGAGTTATGGAGATTAACTGTTGTGAGAGCTCTGTGTGTGTGGGCACAGATGGAAAATTTTCCCTAAGGATGGTGTCATATATTTGGCTTTTAATGAGAAATTCAGTATTGATTTGTATCATGTCATATTTTTCCCTTTTTTGAAAGGCAGCAATATCAGAATCCTACTGAACACCTGCACTTGGCCCTTGACTCCAAAAGCTCTGTTTAATGCTTATATGATTTATGAGGGAAAATTTTGTTTACAGATTAGAAAAAATATACCATGTATAAATATGAATTCTTTTAACAAAGTCGCTGTCCACGATGCGGAGAACACAGACGGAATCACATACTGAGACATAAAAATGGAAATGTGCAGAATTTTGGACGTTTGGAGGAGATATTACAATATTTTTTGAACATATTAAGCATTTTGTGTAATTTGTCCTTATACCATCTGAATAATATGTTCACGTATTATTGTTTTAGCGAGATGCTACTCTTTGCAGAAATCCTGTCGCACTTCTCTGTACATCAGTCCATGCACGGCTTCCAGCGTCTGCTTGACGTTAAAGGTACTGGAACTGGGTTAACTGGTTGGCGCTGGAAAATAACCAGTGATATTAAAACAAGAACTCGCTAAACAACATTCGTGCTTTTTTGCCTTTCTTGGTGAACACTTGTCCTATCCCTATATCCCCTCATATCTCATGACTTTAAGGGCAGCTGTACTGAATTTACTCTTTTTCGTGGTACCTACAAAGAATGCATTGAGGGTTTTGTTGTTTTTTTTTTTTAAATAAACTCATAAGCTTTCCTGCTGGTGTGGTTTCATACTGGCGTAGTGATTGTATTGCTCCCTTCGGCCCAGCTTGTCTGCCCTGACATCTAGGTTATGTCATTAGGTACTTATAACAATACTTGAAGGCTAATACACTGGGACGTTATAGCCTCCCAGAGTAATGGCAGCTTATATAATGTTTGGTTTTATTTCTAGACCTTGTTTTATAGACTACGAAATGATCTTGTACTCCCATGAGAATGTGGTCAAGTGATATCACCATGAAAGTGTAAGGAAACGTGATATACTTTTGCCACATTGCTCCTACCATTTACATTTATGGCATTTGGCTGACGCTCTTATCCAGAGCGACTTGCAATTTGATAATTTGTACATAGGTAGGCCAAGGCGGTGTTAGGAGTCTTGCCCAAGGACTCTTATTGGTATAGTGTAGGGTGTTTTCCCAGGTGTGGCTTGAACCCCAGTCTACAGTGTAGAGGTGTTAACCACTACACTATCCCAACCACCTATGCTGACTACTGTTGCAGTAGTTATACAAAGGAATCCACTGAAATTACTAAGTGCTTCTCTCAAACTGTAATGGCATTACTGATTACATCCTGAACAGTTATCGCATTCATTACTTAACGTCTGTGTTACTCTCTAAAATCCATATAAATTTGTATTGACAGGAAATGTGGAAAACCCAGTAAACCTTAAAGACTGTATTTAAAAAGACACAGCCAGTCATAATAAACATTACTTGGTACTATTCCTGCATTATTCATTCTGATAAATGATCACAGTATGCTTTTCTGTGCATATTATGGATGTGGTCAGTACTCAAAGAAAACCGATCAACTCTTACAAAGAGCACTTAATCATACATAGTGCAGTTTGTGAAACATTTGAATAAAAATCATTGTAGTAGCTTTATTATTATTATTGTAGTTCTAGTATGTGTTACTACAGATTCTATATTGTCTGCTCCTAATGAACAGACTTAAAAACTAAATATAGGTAACTTCATGTAATATTTTGGTCATATCGCCCACTCCTACCTGCCCTCACTCTAAGGACGACAAAGACACTTATACTTGATCAAAATTATGAACACCTAATGCTGTTGAAAACCTTAAGGGGCCTAAAACCTTAAAGGGCTGTTTGTAAATAAAAGCCGAGTCTGGCATGTTTAGGTGAGATTGCTGCTCTCTTTTCTTCAACGTGGGGATCTTTATCCATCAGTTTTATTTTAGCATAATCAGACGCTTTGATGGCTTGTTTGCCAGGTTTACAGTGTTGCTTGCACTGCGCTGCTCATTTTCAGAATCAAAGTCTTGTCGGCAATGGTTAAAGGTAACATACCAGTGTGAAAAGTACAAGGACAGGCGTGAGTAATCTATATAGAGACAGTGTATTTTAGAGGGTGTCTTAGAGAGATGTGAGTAACACAGGTGACAATTCCTAAGTCAGTAACTAACGTAATGAGAATTTTAATGCATTATTCCAGCAACAAAGCAAAGTAAGCAACTGCATTGCTGTAACACATTACTTTGTAACTTGTTAAGGCCCAATACTAATGGTGACTAATGGCTTGCAACATGTTTAATATGTGAAACTCATGTAAGCAAAACAGGTAACAAAGTGAGTGATTTCAGTCAACAGACCAGATGTCAGGTGGATTAGGTCGGCAGAGGGGAGTACGATGGTCACCACATCGGTTTTCTTCCTTTAGACGAGGCACACGACAAACAATTTAGATGCTATTAGTGACCCTTGTTGGAGAATCTCTAGTCTGCTAAACTGAGTGAGTCATAACTGTATTCATTCATTATATCCTTGACTTTTCTTGCTGTTACTGAATGTTTTCAGTAAGATGTTTCAGTATTTATTTCACAAAAATAATGCAAAGCACATTTCACTGTTGTATGTGCTGTTGTAGTATTTTTACTCTTTTTTTTTTTTTTTTTCTTCTTTCAGAAACATGTAAAGAACCAAGTAAAATCCAAGTGAGGAGGACTATATCTGAGGAAACCTAAAATGGGTGGAAAAAGTGTTGAAGAAAATAAAGCAGACGTTATGTGGCTCTACACAGCTCAAGATTTTTTCTGTGTCTGCATTTATTTATTCACAGGGATATCACTGCAAATTTAACTGTTATATGATACAGGGACTAGAGGGGCTGGAATGATTAGCATCTATCCAGCCTCAAAATAAAATCAGCAATAAAGTATTTCCAGCAAACTTTATAAAAAGTCACACAAATTGTCTAATGAAGTATCAAAAGATGCTTGGACTTTTGCAGACTGTGATCAATGAGGATATAAAGAGAATGACACATGAAAAATGGACATGGGTGGTGATTACGACTGTTTCTACACCTACAGCATTCGATTAACAAGAGAAATGGACAGTGCCAGCAGTTCTGAGCATAGCCTTGTTTATGGAATCTGAATTACATGATGTTAAAAGCAGAGGTGTCAAATCCAGGTTCAGAAAGTAAAAATCCTTCCCAGGATTTTGTTCCAACAGGCTGGACGGCTCTGCTGGTGGTGTGATCTAACTAGAGAAGCCAGCCTGTTGGAACAAAATCCTGGGAAGAACTTTTACTTTCTGGACCTGAATTTGACACCTCTGGAAGAAGCTCAGCTTTTCATAGCCATGCATTTGATTTCACATAGCAAGCTGAAGGTCCATAGCATCTGACTGAAAAATCACTGGTTATTTAATTGCGTCAGCTTCTGATGGAGCAATGATCAGACAACCTTAGAGCAGGTCAAATGTACCACCGTTTCAAAACATTTGTCAACACTTTGTATTTTAATGCGTTAATGTCATTCGGTAGTAGTAATACATCATCTGCATCTCTTACAAGTCATTTTCAAAAATTTTGTCTTGGCTCCATATATATTAGAGGGTGCATCACAGAAGAGCGTCAGTATCTAAAAAGCCTTGATTCTTGCTGTAAAGCCTTTAATGCTAAAACTAAAATATTTTGGCTGAATTTGCCCTTGGGCTGTTTGGGTTCTGAGTATACAAAGCCATACCTCATTTCTTAGGTTGCACCATCGCTTCAATTAAATTTAATGGTATTTACTCATTCAGGGTCATTTTAGGGAGCTGTTTGATGATGCCTGCCATTTCAAGAAAATGGTGTAGCCAAGTAGTAAAGAAAATATTTTAAGAAAATAATGATCAGTGAATTTCAATAAGGGTGCTGATCATTCTGAATCAGGCTCTGTGAAATACACTGATATTTAAAACCATTTCAATTCTTAATACATTTTCTCAATTTCATTGGTTGGCCTTGTTTTGAAAATAGAATAAAGAGATTTTCCATTTTTGAGTGACACTGATAGGAGATTAGTGTGAAAGGGCATGGCTGAACAGTAACATATACAGGACAGGATTACCATTGTATTCCTGGAACAGAGGTTGCTAGCACAAACCTGTTTCGTTGTGAAATGATCAATCCCTTGCTGACCTACATTGTTAGTGCCTTGCTGAGACCCATAAATACAGAGCCAGATAATGACAGCACAACATTAAGGTCACAGGAAGACTCTCACGCACAAGTCTGCTAACAGCTCGTAAAGGTTGTATTTGAGCGCATTACCCTGAGAACATGTTCATTTATTACATCAAAAGGTACACGCCGAGTGTTCCAACATATGCAGAGGATGAAGGACTTCATACACACTAAAAACGCACTACTGGTTCCGTCAGTATGTGTTATTTCATTAGCTGCGTTAATTTTATTGTAATTGTGTAGTTTTATTATTTATGTACACCTTGCTCAAACACAATGAAGTAAAAAATACTGTTCAAAACTCAGAGACCACCCTTCATTTATTAACTTATCAAAACAGCCAACATATTCATTTTGTCAGGAGATATTTCTGAGCAGATCAGATTCAACCAGCTTCCAAGACTGAACTTCAGAGGTGTGAGAAAGTTCCCTGCAGATTTCTTTACAAAACTGAAAACTAGTTTCCTGAAAAGAGTTGAAGCTGGAATAAAGGTAAAGATTTAGATTAAGTGAATCTTATTAGTCCAACAATGGGGAAATTTCACCTCTGCAATCTAAACCCACCAGAGCAGTGAAACACCACATACACTAGTGAAGACACACACTAGGGGGCAGTGAGCACACTTGCCTGGAGCGATGGGCAGCCCTATCCGCAGCACCCGGGGAGCAGTTGGGGGTCAGGTGCCTTGCTCAAGGGCACCTCAGTCACGTACTGTCGGCTCAGGGGATCGAACAGAAGGCTTCTGTTTGATCAAGGCTGGTTCCCTAACCTCCAGCCCATGACTGCCCCTCAAAAAGTGGGACAAACTGAAAAAAATAATTTAATAAATAATTTAAACCCTATATTTAATTGAAAAGAGTATAAAGACAGTGAAATGATGAAGTTGAGGAGTTTGTTGTTTTTAGAAAAATGTATACTCATTTTGAATCTGATGTCAGCAACGTGTTTGACTGGTAAAGGCTGGTAAAGTTGTGTAATGCTGAAAAACATGTGGTACCACATCTCACAACTAATTAGGTTAATTGGCAACAAGTCAGTAACATGACTGGGTATAAAAAGATTATCCCAGAGAGGCTGTCAGAAGCAACGATGGTGAGGACTGACCCCTCTGTGAAAGACTGTGAAGGTAAATTATGCAACAATTCAATAATGTTTCTTAATGTAAAATAAAGATCTACATCTACACCTACAGTACATAACATCCTTAAAAGATTAAGGAAATCCAGAGAAATCTCTGTATGCAAGAGACAAGGCCGTAAACCAATATGGGGTGGCCATGATCTTTGGCCCCTCAGGTGGCACTGCATTAAAGTGGAAATCACTGCATGGGCTCAGGAACACTTCTGAAAGCTACAGAAGAAACCATGCATAAACAGGATCTGAAAACGCTACCGCTTTCTCTGGGCCCGAGCTCATTTAAGATGGACTGAGAAGTGGCAAAAAGCAGAAGTGGAAAAATGTCCTGTGGATTGACGGTTGAACTTTTGAAATCCTTTGTGGACGCCGTATCCTCCAGGCTAAAGAGGAGAGGGACCATCCAGCTCGTTTCAGTGCATAGTTCAAAAGCCAGCATCTGTGATGGTTTAGGGGTGCATTAATGCACATGGCATGGGTGACTTGCACTTCTGTGAAGGCACCATTAATGCTGAATGATATGCCATTCAGACGATGGCTTTTTCAGGAAAGGCCTTGCTTATTTCAGCAATACAGTTCCACATCACATTCTGCACGTATTACAACAGAATGGCTGTGCTAAACTGACCTATGACAAAGGAAACCCTGAACTGTTGAGCAGCTGAAATCCTGAATCCTGAATTTAAGCAAGAATGGGAAAACGTTTCAGTTTCAAAACTAAAGCAGTTGGTCTCCTCAGTTCCCAAATGCTACAGAATGTTGTTGAAAGAAGTGACACAACACAGTGGTAAACATGCCCCATCCCATCTTTTAAAAAATGTATTATTGGCGTCAAATTCAAAATGGGCATATATTTTTCAAAAGCAAATAAACTTTCTTAGTGTCAACATTTGATATGTTGTCTTTATACTGTTTTCAACTAAATGTTGGGTTTGATTGATTTACACATCATTGCAATCTGTTTTGTATTTACATTTTGCACAGCGTCCCAATGAAGTGAATGTTCAGGTAAACTGGAACCCAAAACAGCTTATTTTCGACCTATTGTAACGGTGGAGAGTGATGAGGCAGACGCACATGCTGAGATAAGAGACTTTTATTATGGGCAAATCCAGGGTCATGGTCAAAACGGTCCAGTTTCATATAGCCAACACGTAGAGCAGGAGGGACAGACATGACAAAAATGAACACAGAACTCCAAACAGCATAAACATAAAACAACCAGCTTAATCAAACAGTACAAACAAAGACCAACAAAAACTAGGGGCAAACACAGGGCTTAAATAATCACAGGGATGACAAGGAACAGGTGGAAACAATCAGGGGCGGAGTCACGAAACAAGGGGCCGGACTAGACGGAAAAACAAAAAGCAGGTGGACTAGACCAAAACACAACACGAACACATGGACAGGACTGGGAGGGGCCAATTGTGACACCTATTCATATTAATAGCCTAACTATTATTATCCAACATTTTAGTTTTTGCCCATGGATGGCTGATAAAATCATGCAGCAGCTGGGCTTCACTATGAGTCATTGTAAAAGCATTTTTATATCTGCTCCATTTCTATCTTTCGAAACTGATTCATGATGCTGCACAACAGTGTGTGTTCTATAAGTCTTTACTCAAGGACATTTCAGTGGGCAAATTCAAAACCTAAAGCTGACGCAAAAAAATAAAAAATAAATAAAATGCACTGCCCCATGTCACCTGTGGAGTGGAGCGTGGAGGTTGAGGTCACTTTGTTTCAAGTGGGCACATAGAGGGCTCATTTATCAAGTAGACATCATATCACAAAAATCCATGGACATTATGTTTTCTATTATTTAGGAACAGTAAACAACATAATTCATTTGTATCTTTGCTGTACCTTTTATCACTGGCTGTTGGTTTCTTGCATTCAGCTTATTCAAATTCTACCAGTAGCATCTCTCTAAACTCTCCAGGGTGCTGAAGATACTGAGGTACGGCTCTTTATTTTGAAAATTTCAGCTTTTAGCTTTGACTTGTAGGGGTCTTTGTAAACACATCTCATGTTATTTAAATTCACCTTGTTTTTATGTGAATTTGAACTTTTTTTTCTTCCTTTTAGTTTTATAGCAGTTCTTCACTCTGTGTAAACTGTAGTTCATCTTAGATCACAGTCTGCATTTGCTTGCGTTCCAAAGGCTTGTGTGATGGAGCCGTGTAAATATGCTGCTTCAGTTACAGGAGGGGGGGTTTTGTGTGTGGTGGTGGGGTCAACATAGAAAATTTGAGCACTTCTACTCACAGTATAGTCCTCTCTGCATGCCAGAAGTCTGCTCTGAACTCAAGCACTTAGGTGTTTCCTTCATCCAGGCAGTCATTCCTAATCGATACTGTGAGCATTTGAACGTGAGGCATGTGCAAGCAGACCTTTTTAACCAACTGCATCTCTTACTGACCGGTCAGCAAGTCCAGACTGATCTTCCTCACTGCTGTTCTGTCACAAAAAAGACATGCATTGTCTATTTACCTATTTCTTTATCTATCTGTCTGTCTGTATATCTGTTTATCTCGCAATCTATTTATCCACACCCCCTTACATATTAGTTTCTCAGTGGTTACTGAGCATTTCATAGTAGTAGAATAATAAGCCTTAATGTTAATAACTGAATGTTATGCCTTGTGTTAGAGGGGCTAATCAGCGAATGTTCTGTCTATTGTTTTCTCGTTTTACAGTACATTCCTGAGAGTAAATATGCATAAACATGGGCTTTGGCACAATGTGAGGGAGGAGATACATGCATGAATAAATGGCCGGTGGTTTGGGGCTGGTGCAGCAGCGCCGCCCCCGCGCTCCACTCAGCGGTCCCGGCTGGAGAAGAGTTCAAGGCCTCATCACATCAGCTCCTTACATAAACGCGCGCGTCCCAGGTGCTCCATTCGCCCGCTGCGGCGCTCGCCGGCGCCCACACGCCACTTTTCCCTGCATTCGAAATATCCTCGTCTCTTCTACTCCCACTCAGTGATGCGCTGAATCACACACCCGTTTAGCTGTGCAGCTTTGCTCTGAGGGTCTGTGTGTAGTGCTGTGGAGTGGAGCACTGCTGCCATGGAACTGCTGCTTTTCCTTTAGGAAGCATTTTGAGGTCACCATGGTGATCTCATAATGCGCACAGTTTCCTGGATTTGGCAACTGTAAGCCCATGAATCAAACATTACGCAAGCATAGATGATCTGAGTGTGTGTTTGTGTGTGTGTAGTTAGCTCTTTGAAGGTACCAAATGACAGGATGATTAAAAAAATGTGTGATGTGGGGATATCTGGTTGCTTTCTTTTTTTTAAAAAGGCTTTTATTTTGTGATTTTGTCTTTTAATCTGAAAAAATAGGACTCCTTTGTGTTGCTGAGGTAAGGGTTGGGGCTATTTGTAGGTATAGGCCACACATTATTCACAGTATCAGTAATACAGAGGTCAATGGAAATACCCAACAACAGATAGTAATACAAAATGACTATGTGTGATGGATCTAACTGGAAATGACTGGTAGTTCTGTTATGTATGTATGTATTTACATAATGTTACGTATTACACGATATACACATAGTTCATTGCACTGTAGTGGCACACTTCAAACTAGTAGGCTGGCTTTCTTTCAGGTAGCATTTTTGAGGTCACCATGGTGGTCTCATAATGTGCATCACTTTATCA
>NC_051236.1:24460000-24497500 GCF_015220715.1 Pygocentrus nattereri
AGAGAGGGGGAGAGAGAGAGACAGAGAGGGGGGGAGAGAGAGAGAGACACAGAGAGAGAGAGAGGCTGACTGAACCTTGAGCAACGGCTGTGTGAGTAACTGTCTGTCAGGCGAGCTAATCTCGCTGGTAATGTTTTTAAGGCAGACTTCTGAGTGGTAGAGGATGTGCGGTGGCTGAAGGTGGTCGTATATTGTAGGTGAAGGTGGTGTGAGGCTCTGACTGTGGCATTTCCAGCTGAAGCTTTGCACATTATTAGTGCCTGTAAACATGATGGATGCTGGGGACCTTGAGCAAAGAGTAATATTTTCAGAGCCGGAGACAGCTCAGACGTTCGAGGGCGGCTCATGGTTAGTTTTCAGTTTCTTATAGTCAGGTAAGGCTGTGAGGGAAACAGATGTTGGAGCTGGCTGTGTGTGCGTCTGAGCTCAGCGTGTGAAGGAGGCCACTTTTCATTTCAGGTAGTGCATGCTGTTGAGGTGGAGGTATCCATATGTTTTGCATTGGTGCCAGTGAAATAGGTTCAGTGACATCCAGGCGAATTGCCGGAGACAGTTCATGCCATGATTGATTGTATCTTGGAGAATAATACCAGGCAGAGTCTTCCAGTAGGTGACTGTATACAGCAGCCCTTTGTTGTAAACACTCAGCTGCTTTAACAGCAACTATCAGATAATACGGCCCTGGAGTAGTGAGCTGCTGTTACACTGAAAAATAGTGCTTTCACTTCATTCAGATGTGTACATTCTTTCCACATTAATGAAATATAGTACAGCAGCACAGTTATTGCAAAAGGTACATTAAAATGAAGTACAAATTATATATTTTTATATATTATATTATATTTTTATTTAAAATCAGTATGTGTGTTTGAATCAAGTAATCAAGTGCAGTGCACTGTTTTTTCAGTGTAGGTGTCACATGCACACCACTGAAGTGATTAGGTCACACAGCGGTGACTTATCAGTGTGGACACATGTCGGGCAAAGCACCTCTTGCTCATCTTGCTATCTCTCTTTCCTTCGGGTGCGCTCACTTTCAGACACACACACAGAGACACAGACAAATGCACTCGCTTGTTTGTGTACTTTGTCAGGACGTGGGGTCTTACATATTGCATATCGCTGCTGTCGGAAGAAAACCTTGTATCTCCAAAATAGTAACTTTACAGGAGAGGGATAAAACCTACTTCACGTTCAATGTAAGTCAATGGAACCAGAATTTTTCCCATGTCATTTTGGGTAATTTCTTTTAGGCCTCTCATCACAAAATTTACTAACTATGTAAAGAGTAACAGATACTTTCAAATTATGTCAAAAACTGAAAAATGCCAAAAATGGAGAGACAAGGTTTTCTTCTGACAGCAATGATATATATGCATATGTATGTATGTGTGTATCTATATGCAGTAAGAATTTTCTAAGCCTAACCCTGAATGTAACCTTGTCCTTAACCCCAGTTTTTTTTTTACATATGGCTTGTAACATATGTTGGACCTGACATTATACAGTAACGCGCCAAAATGTGAGACCACCCTCCATTTATTTAATTCCCAGTCAAAACAGCCGTCATGTCCAAGTTATTAATTTTTTAGGGCATATTTCTGACGAAATTCTGATATAAGACAATCCACTTTCATAAGGAAGGGCAAAGTCAAAGGAAAGTAAGTGAAAAACAGGAGTTAAAGAAAATATTAGAAGATGTAAAGAAAAGGCCCTAATAGACTACCAAAACAATCACCATCAGACGAAAAAGCTTTCATCTTTGAGAGAGAGGAGAACATTAAGCAGCACATTAAATCCACAGGTGTTTCTGTCCATCCTTGCACTGTTAGAAGACCTAACCTGTGGGGCTGGAAGGATATGTAGCTGTCAAGAAGCAGTTACCAACAAAGGAAACAGACAAAAAGAAGACAATTTGCAAATGAACAAATAACATGCTTTTTTTCTTTAGACAACCCCAGAGTTCAGATCTGAACATCACTGAATATGTTTGAGATTAATTGGATTGAGAGAAACTTCTAAGACTGAACTTTGGAAGTGTGAAAAAAGCTGGATTTTTTTGGGAAAAATTGAAAGCATGTTGTCTGAAACGAATGGAAGCTGTAATAAAGGCAAAAAGTGGACACAATAAATACTGAAACAATCATATCATGTTTAGTTCTTGAGACTTCTGTGAAAATATATCTTTGCTGTTTTTTAAAAAGGAATGACTTGCACTCAATGGCTGTTTTGACTGGAAATTAAGGGACAGGTATTTGACTTTTGCACAGTACTGTATGTTAGTACCGTTTTTCTCTAAGTTTCTCTCAACATCAGGATGTTTGTCCCAGAATTGTGCAAAAACATGTATACACACACACACACACACACACACACACACACACACACACACACACTGCACGTCATGGATCTCCCCCTTTTAAATTATTCAGCTCTCCAGTGGAACAGGCAATGCTGGGCACAGGTTGGGGTAACAAAGTCGCTCATAGGGAATACAATTAACTGATTGGCTCTTGGTCATGTGACGAATGACAAATAGCCTCCTCCCTCTGTTCAGTTCATTCAACCCCGAATTATGTCAGTAGCAGATGTCAAACATTAGAAACTGGACACGAACACACACACACACACACACACACACACACATGCTCTCAGACTTTCTGTCTCATTGCTCTTCTCTGTCACCTCACAGATATCTCCACAGAATGGGTCGATGGTTTATCTGTGTTATTTCACTGAGCCCCTGCTGACTGAAATGGTCAGGTGTTGTGAAGTTTATGAGTTATAGGCAATAAGAAGCCACAGAACAGCATGGATCCCTCAGCTTCTCCTGAAAGAACAGCTCTTCCTCGCTGTCCTGGCTCTGAAATGCTGCCATGTTTGTCTGGGACTTGGCTGTTGACTTGCGCAACCACACAACCCTGTGAGCTCTTTATTTGAGAGGTCTCTGGCTGTGTCCCTAGACATAGACATGTATATCCTTTGGGTGATAAAGTGGTCTCATATAGTGCTGTTGTGATATAGTGATACTGATAAAATCTAAAATTGTGATATTGATAAATTTCAGTGTTAAGATATTTTCCAGATTCCAGATTAATGAACATTAATCATTTTAAGAAGGAAACTTCATATTTATTTAGTTTTAGGTAAAATCTAAAGCATCCAGAAAAGACCATTATTTCTAATTAACTGTCAGGCCACAGAAAAAGAATGACGAATAACTAAAAGTGCTAGAAAATAGAGACGTCGCTATTTTGTGGATTAGACGGTTTCATGGATATAATACTTATTTATCTATCAATATCGCAAAAAAAACATAGTATGACACCAGTATTGGTGTACTGGTATTGATGACGTATTTCCTAGTGCTAATTTTTATCAGTATGGGCAGAAATATTTTCAAGAACACCTCCGCTGATACATGTGAAAGGAAATATTGCATTATATCACATTGAAATATCAGAACAGTTCTTGTGAGTGTGAGCGCAGTTTGTTTGTAAGGTGCTTTTGGACTGAGATTAGAACACAGATGATAGAACAGAGTAGAGTAGAACAGACGATGGCCATTAAATTAGCTCCTTGTTTGGGCCTTGGCCTGTCGCACTTATTATATAATCATCTGATTGCAGTTATTTGAGCTGATCGCGTGGTGTTCAGTTATATATTTACTTCACAAACCAGATTTGGGTGCATTTTTATCTGTCGTCTTGAAACATGAATACATGTAAATGAAAGAAAGCAGAAATCACATTTATTGATTCATGTCAGAAAAACAGGTTCTAACTTCTAACTGCAAAGAGTTTAGAGTGGCAGTGGGGGGAAATGTTTATTTCAGCTTGAGCTGTTTCTGTCTTTAGGGGACCTTTTAAGTATCGACTGCTAGGAGGATAGTTATTAGCCAATTTCACTACTTCAGGCTTATACATTGATAGTTCAGAACAGTCAACAAAAAATATTGATAATTACAGTTATTTATAAGACAGTGACTCTTGCGCTACGATTTCACAACTGTGAAAGGCTTGTTTGAGAGTTCAGCATTGTGAGCATTCACCTGACAGTCCTGGTCAAATGTCATGTTTTGTTGATTCTAACAGACAGCATAGCATCTTAAATATGACACCTTTTACAAATTTTAATACGTGACTACCATTCGTTTGCAAATATATTGAAAAAATGAATAAAATGTCGCCTTGTGCAAAAGTTTGGGTACCCTTTCACTTGACCCACTAGTGCTATTTGATTGATTAGACCTTAATCCAAGTCAATTATAGACAATTCCAGAGAATAATAATTTATGTGACCCTTCAAACCTCTCAGTGTGTCATATTAACATTCAAAAGCCAGCGGCTTATTTAAGCAGCTGACTGAGGATCTGAAACTGAAGATAATTCACTCTTAACAAGCTAGAGAAAACTGTAAAAGGGATCTAAACACCTGCTGCTCATAACCCACTGTTAAAAATGTCAGTAAGAAGTAGAAGTTCAGGAAAATTGTTGAAGTTAAGACAAGATCTGGAAGACGAATGAGAATCTTTGAAAATCTTTGACTGGTCAGGGATGCAGAGCAAAACCACCACATCACTGACAAGGACCTCCAGGAAGATTTGGCTGACATGGGAATAGTAATGTACAGGGCCACTGTGCAGTGTTGTTGGACTAATGTCATTTACATGGATCTGGTCATTAGAAGGCAGTGTTCATCTCATTACAAAGAGGGTGACTCTGTTATGCTTTGGGTTTGTGTGGCAGCCAGTGGCACAAGAAATATAGTGAGGATAGAGGGAAGACAAGGTTCTGCTAAATATCAACAAATCTTGAAAGCTAATTTCCCACAGGCAGTAAAGAAACTGGGGGAAAAAAGTTGGATATTACAGCATGACAGTGATCAAAACATACAGTAGAATGAACACTGAACTACTTTGAGAAATGAAAGATTAAGCAAATAAATGATACTTTATTTATTTAATACTTAGCGATTCTACAACTTCTGCTTTTTTGAAACTGTTTTCATGTTTGACAGTTAATAATCTGCGGTTTATGTCTGAAGATATAAAATTATATGTGAGAAAATGTACATATTAGTCAGACCCTAATGTACCGTACAAGCACACTTCATGTGTGTTGAAGCACACATTTTACTTGAAAAGCACAAAACACTTCAGTCGTGTGGCCCCAAAGTGCTACATAACTGCTTTATGTGTGCGATGCAAACTGGCTCGCAGTCTTGAGGACCCTGTGGGACTCGGATTTCACCTGATTCAATTCACCAGCTAATTAACGAGCCCTTCATGAGCTGAGTCAGATGTGTCAGAGCAGGACGATCACAAAAATGTGCTGTGCACGTGGTTCTTGGGGCTGGCATTGAAAAGCAGTAGCGTAGGGGATGTTCTAACGTTGCCTCAGGGAAATATCAGGCTCAGTGTAGCTGTAGAAGCCGTCAGCATAAGGGCATCTTCATCACTTAGTGCTTCATCATTTCTGATTTTAATAGAGGTGCATTAGATGCGACATCTAACATTAGGTGGGTTGTAAGAATATAATGTAACACATCGTTTTATTGCGGCTAGTGTGTTAGCTCAGGGCTAACGTATTAGCTTGTGGCTAGCACATCAGATCTGGACATGAAAAAATAAAGCTTTTTTAGTGTTTACATGCTGCTAAGAGACCAGTCTGAGTGCATCAGGTAAAACTGTGTTGTATTGTACTTTTATAATGTTGACAGTAACAGGTCTATTTATGTCTTGTGATTTTTGCCGTGTTGAGAAAATGTTATGTTTTTATTAAGTCAAGTTTACATTTTTGAAGAACATATTAAAACTTGGAGGTTGTATTTAGCCTGATTAGTTTTTGCTTTGCGTTGGTTATTAACTTCAAAATAGTATGTTACAGGCGCCAAAAGAGTGATTAAAGTAACGTAGGTGTGAATTTTATGGGGCAAAACACTAAAGCTATCTTTATAGTAATTGTGTGTACAACTGCATTCAAAATTTGTCGATGAAATTTCTATGGAAGTGTAAGAAGATGAACAAAAGCACAGTCGACTTATCTGTTTAACTGCATTAACAAATGTTACATTCCCCCATGTTAGGTTGTGCCCGACTCTCCCCTACTGAATTGAGACCACTGTATCACAGGTATCAGACTGAATTATGCATTTTGTGAATCGGTATGTTCCTAAAAGTTACAAAGAAACCAAGATGAAAATGAGCCTCAAATGACTCCGCAGCAACATTTGCCATTAGTGTTCCTGTAATAATGTGTCCCCTTTCAAATTAAATGATGCCATGCTGAATAAAGAATATGTGGGTTCTCAGCAATATCACATTCACAGTGTGAAAAAGCCTGCAAGCAGCAATGAGCCACTGCTGTGGAGTTATTAGTCAGGGCTTTCGTTAGAGCCACACCAGATACTAGACTATCCCAGCATAGTGCAAGACCGTTTAGCAGTGTGATGATAATTGGAGGCTTTAATGGTCTTGGAATTGGTTTGTGCAAACAATTTCTCTCTGCACAGCACACAGTCTTAGTCTTCCCAATACTGATATGCAAATGAACCTCTAGCCAATCACAGTGTTTTCTTTGCTGTGTTCTGTGAGTACCTTGATCAATCACTGTTTCTGTGGTTATTTTGAAGAATCAAGGTATTCACTAATGCTGGGCAATATGTTGTATATACCAGTATATTGTGATATTGACACACCTTGATATTGCTTTACGTTTTAGTGATATACAGTACCGTGCAAAAGTCTTAGACCTATTGTTTGTAGCACATTATTTTAAGCCTTTTAACTTGGAAACAAGTGTGATTGCTTGTAAAAACACCATGTATAATAAGAATAAATGCAAACATAAATACAGCAAAGAATAGTTTATAGTTTGTGAGCTCATTGGAAGAGCAAAGGTTGGATCAGATCTGATGGACTCAGATCTGATGTTGTCAGAGCTGTGTGGACACACATGTCTGGACTTTTCAAATCAAATTTGAGCCACTTTGATTTGTAGTCGTAGGTCAGGTATGTATCCACATGACCTCAATGAGAAAGCTTCAGTCAGAATTCAGTTGAAATAACTTTTTGTCACTATGCATGAAGATTACCGAGGCAGCCGTGCCTAACCTGAAGTGTCAGTAAACTCTGCAAAAGCATCTGACAGTTTTTGCCTCGGTCTCGCTCTGATGATGTACAGCTGGGAGCTGTTCTGAGCGAAATATCTTTGCGAGGAAGGCTTGTTTCGCTGGTTAGTTTGGTCGTGGTTCATTCACGCTGCGTTGTTGATCGATGTGTGTGTGCAGGTCAGTTCAGGGCACAGATTCATTCACATGTACCACAGATTTGAGTCTCTTTTCTTTGCGAATGTGAACCATTAAGTTAGAAAGATTAAAGCTGAGCAACAGATTAGAATTGAGCGATGGGCCTTGTACCATGAATCTAGCTTTAATCACTGTGATGTTCTGTGATGTTCATTCTGTGACATCCTCTCTGGCTGTGGTTGGTCCTGCTCACCGTGCCGTTTGTTCTGAGACCCCCCGCTGACAGCGATTGGTCCACTGCATGGATACTTATACTTTGTGTACTTACGAAAGTGTGTTCAGCGATAATTTGTTGGTAGTAGTAGTAGTTTAACTGCTTAAGTAGTAGCTTAACTGTAGCATGTCATCTATGTCATCTAGAATGTTTTAAAATAAAAAAAATAAAGTAATAATTTGTCTTATCTGGAAGTCTTGTTCTTGTCTGATGTTAATTTATGAGAAAAAAAATGCATAACCAACTAGTCCAAACATGACAAGCTGTGTCAGGTTAGTAAGACATTCTTTAAGCCTGTAGTAGCAGCACAGAGCAAGCATGGGGTCACTCTTATTCATGCAGGCCAACAAAGGTAAATGAAGTACTGCAGACTAACGTTTACTGTGTCACATTATGTGTTTGTAATATATTATAAGATGTATGGCATTCACTTTGTGTGGCAGAGAATTGCAGTTGTATTTTGTTCATATTTAGTCCTACAGAAGTTGTTTATGTGTGTGCTTTGGGTGCTTTTAAAATGTGTCTCTACTTTAACTTTGGCCTTTACAAAAGCACTGTAAGTGCAAACAGTCTGCCTGAAACATTTGATTAAAGCTTTGCGCACAAAGATGCATGTTTGTGTGTGTGTGTGTGTGTGTGTGTGTGTACTCGGGCCACTGTACAGGGCCTGTGGAATTAAAGCTCTGTCACCTCCTCTTTGGTCTCCCAGATGTTATGTTGCAATCATTGCAGCATGATTATACTTTAATGGCGGCTTATGAGTACTGTAAGGACACAGACACAATGCTGAGCAAAACCTGGCTCCCGACATCTTAATCCACGTCCACATGCTCTCAGACAGACTCTGCTGCCCACTTAAGGGCCATTACAGTATATGTGTGTGTGTATGTGTGTGTCTGTGTGTGTGTGTGTGTGTGCGCGTGTGAAGCAGGTTGGTTTATAGAGGATGCTGCAGCTGAAGCAAGCTTTATTGTGTTGGGTAGTCTCTGTGGCTCTGATTAGAGACTGAAAGAGACAGCTCCATGCTCTCCGGGAGGGCTTAGAAAAGTGAATTACGAAAGACTAGGCTCCATTTAACTGAGCATCAGACAGGATGTGATGGGGCAAAAATGAATTTATGCATTTAACCGGCTGGATTGAGGGTTAAGAGTTGAGTATTGAGTTTCACATGTTTATGGGCCGTGTTTGATTGTTGGAAAGAGAGCGTGCAGATGTGTTCTAATGCACTGCATGACTCTCCACGCTTTAGAGAACTGTTCTCAGCGGATTTGTGACAAAGGACCAAGGATTTCATTGCCCACAAAGGCTAGATCAAGTTGTGCTGTGTTTTTTCAAGGAATAGTTTGATGAATGTCAAATTTGTATATTTTTACCCTTACTCCAAATGTATTGAATGAGCCAAGACATGTTTGGTGTCTGGAATTTTCTTCTTTAGGTTTGCACTGGAGCTATAAATCTCATGTAGGTAAAGTAATGAAAGATAATACCCCCTCCAGACAGCATTGTGGAAGCTACTGTATCACCCCTGTTAAGTAATCTCAGTTATACTTTCTCTTGTGGTTTCTGACACTGTATAACATACTGTTATCTATAAAACTAAACAAACATATGGCACATTGCTGAAACAGTAGTCGCAGTCATATGAATTTTGTCCATACTTGTGTCCTTAGATGACAGTATGCCATCTAGTGCCTGAAAGCACGTAAGCATATCTGGTTGGTCTGCTACATTTGGGGTCAGGGGGAAAATGGCTAAATTTCCTCCCACCTCCAAACTTTCTTTAAGCTAAGAGGATTTGTAATAGAAGCTGTACTTTTCCCCAAAGCCAGTTTCACTGCTGCCTTGGAAAAGTCAGCGTCTCTAGCTCTGTTTTTAAGTATTCCTCTCTGTGCAGCTGATGTCTTCTTTATACATTGCACATTTAGTCTGTGTAGAAGTGTGTTCTTAGATGTGTAAGAGAGAGAAAGCTAAGTTAGCAATCCATACAGGGTGCATACTCCTTCTGGCTGCATGGGTGGAAAACCAGCGTCTTCATTCTGTTTATTCAAAGTTATTCAGTTGATCTTGTTCATGGGTTCTGAACCTTTTTCAGAGTGCACCCCATTTTTAGGGTTAAAAACATTTCACCTCTGGAACCACATTGGGGCCCCCAAGGGGGTCACGATCCTCAGGTTAAGAACCCCTGAACTAGTTCATTGTTTAGTAATTTTATCCTACAACACTGACATCCAGAAGATTGGACTCAAGTCACATGACTTTACTAGAGTCTTTGGCTTTTTATGGTTAATGTCTAGAGTTGTCAAAATCAAAAAAGACGCATTGGACAAATTGGACATTGAGTTTAATACTAATGACTCATTCATGGCCAGCTGACTCGAGAAAGACCCCCACAAACCCCCACAGAGGAAAAAAACATCTCTAGAACTTAGCCCAACTTATACCAGCATAAAGCATTGAATATGTCAGTAAGTTCATTAGCTTTTTCATTTTTTGTTGTCATATAATTATTCACTAGTGCTTATATGGAATTTTCAATGTTCCAATGTTATGGAAATTTCAATGCCAAGCTAACAGTGCTGTACATTCACATTTTCCACATTGGTTTTAATGCTCTCCATGTTTTTATACATAACTTAAACAAGTCCTTATGAGCTTTTAAGACTTGTTGGTGCTATCATCAGGAGATTGTGAGTTCAGTCCCTGGTGATGCTACAGCCATCCGTGGCTGGGAGTGCAAGAGAGCACAATTGGCCTCGCTCACTCTGGGTGGGTAGGATGGCCCCTCCTTCTCCCCCATCACTCAACACGATGCTAGTCAACGCAGGCGTCTGTTAGCTGACGTAACAGATCTGGCGGTTGGCGCTTTCCTCCGAGCGCGTTCGGCTGTCCAGTGACATTGTAAGAGCGACAATTCGAAAAGATGCAGTGTCTGGCTTCACCGGTATTGGAGCGGGCCTGTGTTGGCATCAGTGCTAGGAGGGTGATAGGATTGTCTGATTGGGGGAATACTAACTAGCGGGTGAGATTGGAGACGACTGAATTGGGGAGAAAATTGGGTAAAAATAAAATAAGTAATAAAAAAATAAAATCACATAACTGACTTTTGGTTAACTGCTTGGCCGGATGGGTAACACCATATGACATTCTTGCAACCAGCAAAATTCTTTTTTTTAAGTTTATAGCAGGAAAAATAATAGGGCAATAAATACAAATTTAGCATTAATGTCAGTTTTCTATATTATCTTTAGTATAGTGTTTTATTTCAGTTTAATATATTACTCATCCTACCATTGACTCGGGTGAAAATGCATTCAGACTTGTTTAGGACTTGAAGTTTGAGATTTTGGACTGTACTAACTTGGGGCTTTTTTGGAATCGCTTGTCTCGACTAGAGATTTGACTCCGACTTGCCTGTCTTGACCTGAGAATTTCTTTTTACTTGCAGCACTGTGACTTGCCACCTTTACTAACACTACATTTTCCTTTTTATGGTGTCACACTAAACAGACACCTACCAATGTTTTTCCTCTTCTGTTCACACTTTGCTGTGTTGTTTGTTTTCAAGCAGTGGATAGTTATATGTACTGCGAGTTCTGTGTTCTCTGAATCTCATGTTTCCTGCACCTGTATCAAAACAAATTATGATGAAATCAAATTAGTTTCGTTCAGAATGACAACCTGCGGTGCGCAATAGATAATCCACTAAAACTCAGGAGCACACGTCCATGATGTTCAGGATAGTTGCTCCTGGTCTACTACAGTCTACAGATTCCTTCAAGAGTCCTCTGTTTTATCTCTCACACAGACAACACGTTATATGTGACAGCAGTGCCTGGTGTGTGTACTTTAAAGGCAGGAGGAAGAGATTTGTGTGTGTGTATGTGAGGGCTTGCGTGTGTGTGAGTGATAAAGATCAGTAGCTCACAGTGGACTCTGTGTTTGGTAGAGTTTGGTTACGGCAGGATGCCTGATTTACATGCTTACACTGTGTGATGACAGGTATTCTATTTTAATGTCACTTCTTTATGATTCTATTGTTATCATGATGAAGAGTAACTATGAGTACTGTCACTGTGAAGCAGGGCCCAACTGATACGAGAATGTTGTCACTGATACTGATTTTAAGGAGCTAAAAATGAGCCAGTAATAGCAGCATTTTATATGGGACTGAAAATTGACTGACCGCTGTGATTGTCAGTTGTCAGATGTGATTGTCATTTCTGAGTAGTGTTTTTTTTTGTTATTTTTTTCCATGTAATTAGCTCTTAATGTTCTTATTTTTCATCGGTTTCTCTTCTCATAAAGGTTTTTGAATCCTAATGTTTTTGTTCTTTTAACCGTGATGCGTTGTGTTCAGATTTCCCAGTTTAGTCTCTCTCCATGGAAAGAGAAGAGCCTAACTGATATTAGCAGATCACAGGATAGTTACCAACTTATTTGGTTTTGGCTACGCAAAGAAGTGTGAAGAAGTGTGAAAATGAAGAAGGACATGAATTGAACAGTTACATCTGTCTGTAAAGCACTGTTTAACTAAAACTGCTGGAGAACAAAATTAAAATTCAAACTGTAAATCTAAAATCATCTGTTGAAGCTTCTTAAAGTCAATATCAACCACGCTGTTTTCATGTCGCCTGGGCCCTAGTAAACAGTGGTATAAGAGTGTGAATCCATGAGCAGGTCCCTCACTGGTGCTTTTTAATTGCACTACAATACAAGCCACGGGCAAAGTGACCAAAATCTTGAGTCAACTGCTTCCTAGTTACGACTGAAGGTTTTATTGCACCATGATTTCAGCATTCATGTTAAAAGAGCATGGGAGGTTAAGTATGCCCTTTACATATTTGCCAAACTTCTGTAGGACACTCCACTTATCACCCCCTATCCAGACTCTCAGATACACACTCGCACACGCATATACACTCTTGCACTGAGCATGACCCGTCAGCTGCTGTGAAAGCTGAGTCGTCTTTCATACTGTGTCTTACTTAAGTTTCATGCTTTTGTGAGTGTGCATTTTAAATAGTAAAACTTCAGTGCATACAGTTACAGGAGTACTAAAAGATAAACCCACTGTTATGTGTATTTAAGGCAGAAGGTTTGTCAAGCTTGCTTTAATGCTGTGCTGGAAACCCCCTCATTAAATACATTGCTTTAATCACCTAAAGGTTACATATACAGTATAGGAATAGCATTTTATAATGCCCATTGCCTATAGACCATGCATAGGTCTCTCTAATAACAGGACATATATAAAATTAACACTCATGTTGTGTATAATCCTCAGCAGTTGTCACCCATATATCTACACCCTGATAACCAAATGAATTCAGCCGTGTGTATTTGCTTACCACTTCATGCTTCATGCTACATGATATGTTGTATGTGAAATTATAGCCCAGTTTTTATTTTGTATTTTGAATACTCTCCATGAACCTATTTTGAGGGATATATTTTTAAATCTCAATTTCTGCTCTTGTACTGTGTCAAGAGATTTACTTTAACACATCTCTTTCCGTCTCTCTCTCTCTCTCTGTCTCTCTCTCTGTCTCTCTCTCTCTCCCACAACATCTACTTTCCCAGGAGGTCCATGAAATTCTGCGAGAGTATGAGCTCAAGTACTGCTTTGTGGACCGGAACAAAGGAACAGGTAATTGCCCTCCTTCAGTCATCCACCAGTTCTTACGTTTCTAATGGATCTCTACATTCTGAAATCGTTCCATCTCAGACGTCAAAACACTCTCCACAAAAACCTGCCTGCCCACACGGTCTGATTTCACACACTCTCCCGGAGGTTAAGAGCTCTGGGTGCTGGAGGATTATTTAATGAGAAATTGCTTCATCTTACAGTCATGTTGTACCTTAATCGGTGGAAGTGTCTGTGAAGCTTTAGGTTTCACTGTTGCGTAATATGTGCTTTACTGAAGAACGTTTGAGACTCCTTCCCTTCTATCCTGCCCATTAGTTCATTTTCACCAGTTTTAAAGACTTATTTTGAGGGAACATTTGGGAAAGGATCGTTGGAATTTTACAAGCATACATTTGAATTAAGGCGTTCAACTGATGTGAAAATTGTACCGATCTTAGCAGACGATAACTGATAATGTTGGCCAATATAACTTTATATTGAAATTTTCATTTCAATTTTATGCTGTAACAGTTTTATATAAACAGTGCTTCACTGAGAGATATGATTGTCAGTGCTTCTTAAACTCAAATAAACAACAGAAACCCGTATTAAGCTTTTCTGTGCTTTTCTGCAGTGATGCTGCAAACCCACACTAATATCAGTGATATTGTTGTCCAGGCAATTTATAATTCAGGGCTTAATTTGAATCTATAGGGCATGTTCTAGTGGTCTAGGACTACATGGACATGTTGGTGCCTGCTACATGTACACAGAAGCTGGTTAAGAATGAATTTATTACCTTTTATCTCTTCACTTTTTTATGCAAATGTTCAGCTAATACTTCAAATTTCATTGTGGAACCCAAACTTAATTTGATTAGCCACAACTGGGTAACATACGTACAATACATATATATGTACAGTGCTCTTGATCCTTGAGGCTTAAGATGTAGCATTAGCTAGACAGCAGCTAAATTAGCCAAGTTAGTTACATTAGCCTTAATCTGTAGCAGATATGACTAAGTAAAAGCAACCGTTAGGCCATTATTTTATCAGATAAAAAACACTGACAATATGGGTTTATATACATTAGCACTAGACACATTAAAAATGCACACTTAAATAATAATTAATGGGATATTAAACTAGGGCTGAACAATTAATTGTTTATCATAATCACAATTTGAATGGACACACTTTTCATATTGCTAGAGCTGCCATTTAAATTTTAATTTAAAGTAATTTTCAATAAAGTTTTTTTTTTTATTTGCTTTTTGCCAAGAGACATTCAATGTTCAAACCCTAACTCAAAAAGAACTGGATGTGTGCTGGTCTTCTTGATGGAAAAAAAAGGCCTGGATATTTATTTATAGAAAACAAGCACATTTGAATCACTGTCACATACATATCCCCCCAGATTGTATCATTGTAATGATAAAAAGGCCTTTGCCCACCAGATGAGGAGAAGGTTGAGGCTGAGTTTGTGCCAACTGTGAAAACATAATCTGGCCCGCTGCCATAGGCCATAGCCATTCTCTTACAGTTCCAGTTATGATAGGAAAGCCCGAGCTGAAGTAGATATAGATCTCCCCGAGGCCAGTGCTAACACCAAGCGTGATTAGCAGAGCTTGCATGGTAACCTGCCCTCACACAGAGCTCTGTGGCTCTGAAATATCACTGGGCCTGAAAACTCTCGGTGGCGTAGCACCCTCTAATTAGTAATGTTCAGGGATGAAGGTGAAACCCTATGATCTCACTCTCCATCCTCTCCCGGCTTGTCGCCTCTCCCCCCTCTCCACAGCTGAGGCTCCGATGTCGAGGATCAGAGTGCCGCATGCCTGCCTGAGGTCCAGCACAGCTCTGCTGATCCCTCTTCCTTTTTGAAAGGGTCCTGAGACTGGTTTATGACCTGCGTAGGGTTAAAAGGTTGGAACAGCTATTAAAGGAAAAGATGAAAACAATTTCAGTCTAGCACTACAAGAATTGGAAGAAAGATAATGGACTGGAAATGTTGATGTTTGAGGACAAGACTTGACCAGTGTGACAGTTTTGTCACGATGTATTGAATTTGAGTAGATAAACAATTTCATATTACCTAGTATTATAGTTGTAGATAAACATTTCTTTACTGTATGTTTTTATTGGTTATATTAAGCACAGTCCACTTCCAAAAATGCACCACCATTTTCCCAAGATTTTTCCACAGAGAGTTAAAAACCAAAGTATAACTCTTAACTTCATGACAGTGGTGCTTTGTATTAGGGATGCAATATTGTCATTTTTGCTACAACACTCGAAACTTTTATGTCATCAGTGCCACCTGTTCAAAAACGTTACATACAGCCCTGGATATGTTTGTCAGTTGTCACATATCATGTTCATTTTCAATTGTCCAGTTTCCTAAACACACATAAAATCCCAGTCTTAAATAATGTCGGTATCATTAAAATGTACCCTTAAAACAGGTAATAGCATCACTTTTTTTAATAAAAAATAGCATCATATCTATGAATATATATTTTATATTTGTTTATATTTAAGAGACATCTGTGATTTTTTAAGCATGTTCCTGATAATGCTGGTACATCCCTGGAATCCCTGCATCCTTCTGTATTCCTGGTCAATTGATCAGTCTGGACCTGAAAGAAAAGATGTTTTTGAGAAAGAGCACAAACAGTGAGAAAGAATGGCAGCCTGTAGGCCAGAGAGGTGCACAGAAATAAACATCTGAGACAGAGAGAGTCCTTGCCAGTGCTTGCTTGTAACAGAAGTGGCAAAGTGTACCATGATATTCCCTAAGCTGAGTGGCCGCGGTGTGGGAATTCCTCCTCTTGTGACATTGTCATAGTGCACGGCTTCAAGTGTTTGGACTCTTTTCAAGGCCTGTCAATGAGGAGTTGTCTTTCAAATCAGAAATAGTGACAATGCAAGCTCCTGTTTCCATTCTCCAAACCAACTCCGAGTACTGATTGACCTCTGAACTAGCTGTCTATCATTGTGTTTGTGGTGTTATTGATAAGTCCACACTTGTTCGTTGTTGTGATGGCCTGAACTGTCTGAAGGAGAAAACTAGTGTTATGCAAAACTATTATTTCAGCTTGTAAAGACTTGTTGAGGTCACATGCTGGAAAAAGTACATTCTATTTAAGAAACATTTATTTGTGTTGTTGAGTTGTTGATGCAAAATCCGTAATGCTGAGGTCGGATTTAGTTTTGTGCTGTTTAGGCAAAACAGTAGTTAACATGAAAACTTTCTGTTCCAGCAAAGCATAAATGCAGTAGATTGAATTCAGCCAAGTACAGAACCCGATTCGTACTATGGACTGCATACGTGGGATAAGCTATAGATAACAAACTGAATGTCTTCTCCTTTTTTTAAAGCATTGCTCCCTCATGATTTCCTAACCCCTTCACTTCAGTGCTAGGCTTACAGGGTTTCGTTCCAAAAGCCCTTTAGGAAGGAGGGGGAAATCACTCGTGTGTGCATAGGAATTGGTTCCACCGTCTTAAATACCAAACAAGGCTGGAGGATAGCTCTCTCTGCTTGGCAGCTGCTGGCCCTCCAGCTTTAGAAATGTTTGGATTGCCTGGAAAGGCAGTGGGCATTGGCTGTGCTTTAGCAGAGAATTAGACTAGTGCTGTGTTCTGTGCACAGTGTAGATGTGGGGATTCTGAGCTTGACCTTAACTCTGCTTAATGTTCACTGTGGCTGGGTTGAGTTGCTGGCTTTGGCAGTGCCATAATTGCTGCATCTCTTTGTGGCCTTCATTTGTCAGGGTTTATTAGTCTTTAACCAACAGGAAAATGATTTTGTGTTCCTGCTGGAACTGATAAATACAGTATCATCTTTTACAGAAGTGTGTTCTGATCCAGTATCTCAACTTCTGAACCTTTAGCCCTTCTTTTCCCTTGGAGCTGTACTCAAAGTTGCTTGATGTTGCAGTTTTTCTGATGATTATGGAGAAACTTATAGAGGTTATGGATTTTGTCTCAGGCACTGAATAAGCTCTGCATGTCAGAATGGAGTCTGTATGATCTTGGCCTGATAACGGTTTCTGTTCAGATGGATCCCCAGGCATTGCAGAACATCACACAACACATCACTTAACTTTTAAAAGGTGCAAATCCTAAATTTTTCTTGCATTTTTCTTTTTTTCCTGAAGTCCACTTGTAACATTTATGTTGTTTTATGTACAAAAAGTAGTCATAATACTTCTTCCATGACCATATTCCAACCTCTGTTTATCCCTTAGAATCAAACACTGTTTTCGGTTCTGTGCCTTTAAGACTGATATGTGTAAATGAACTCTGTTCTGATTAGCTGCCCTGTGCATTCACACAAAACAGAATTACACTAAAAAACAAGAAAATTTTGGCTGTGGCCCATTTAAAATGGTATTTTTGATCGGTGATGCTCTAAAGTCTAACACAATGGAATTCTATTTAAAATCTTTACATTTTGAGAAATGCTGGCAGCTGACTAGTAGACAAGGTAATTGCATTTGTTCCCATTATTTAAGGCATTTACACAGTGGAAATTCTCTTACAAGCCTTGAGTATTGCTGTCACCAGAACAACTAAATCTGCTCTGAATCACATGTGCAGTATTTTGTAATGGAAATAGTCTGAGTCTGTTGTTGAACTGTCCCAGAAATTCCTTTTTTTTTTGCAAGATGGAAAAAATCTCATTTGTGGAGATAAATGCACCAGAAGAAGTGCTTCTGGCATTTCTACTGTTATAGTGCAGTTGTGGAATTGTTGAAAACATTGATATTCATCTGTAATGAGCCTTAACACTGCAGAAATTTCTCGTTTGGAGGTTTATGCTTGTGGTAAACTGTGAGCGCTGCATTTAGAAAAGACACTAAAGAATGCATTCAAAGTGTGCTCTCTCCCAGAGTCCAGCCTACTCTGACTCATCGCTGTGGGGAAGAGCACAGCACAGTATGCAACGCCACTGAGCCTGCACCGGAGCTTTTTTAATTGAATTGCCAGTGTCTAAAGAGGCTATTAGGCATAAGATTTTCGCTTATCACCAGCCTAGGTGATTTTATGCTTTTTGTCATAACGTAAAGTTCATGCATAAGCAGTTTGTTGCAGATGTGAAGGGAATGGAGATGGAGTGAGCAATCTGAATTACAGAATATGTGTGTATGTATGTTAAAGCAGCATTCGTGAAGGTATTTGCAGCTGGGTATTGCTGCATTTTTAAAGGTAATGAGGAATATTCATCCTGCACCCCTTAGGGCTCACCTCAGCACAACCAGCAGATTTGCATCATGCACTGAAAACAATTGTTGATGCTTGCATTTTGTAGATAGAGTGTATCTCTCTTAATATTTATCCTGGATTTTCCTATTCACTGGAGTTAGAGAGTTAAAATCTGCCTGTGTCAGTTAGGGGGAATCCGTGATGGAATGTGGAAGGTATGTGTGGCGTTCCGGCCTGCTAGTGGAATGACAATGGAAGTGGTGGGCATGGGAATTAGAGCTTAACAGTGGAACTTTTGTTTGGACTATGCCGACCAGTAATGAAGACACATGGGGATCAAAAGGGCCTGCACTGATTTGGAGCTAACTTTGCTAACTTTATGGTCCATGTTTAATAGATGGCAAACTGTATTAAGAAACTGAAGACACATAATGGTTTTGGCATTGGTGCTCATTGATTCGTCCTCTCTAAGCATATAATGAGGTGTTTGTGTGTTTTACGGCGGAGGATTCTAGCACTGTAATTACCTTGGCAAAGTCAATAGCTGTTTGTGCATTAAAAGTAAAAGAATTCAGAACCCTGAAAAGTGGCTTATATATTTGTACTTGATTAAATAATTTGAGCTGTATTAGGCATGTTGTATGTTCAACAAAATCTATTTTATATTACTAACATTTAATATTTTATTTATTTTACTTACAGGAGTAATTATTACTAAATACTTACTTATTTGTACTGCTAATAATATATAGGCTGTATTTTTATTTCTGAAAAAGTACCAGAATAGAAACTTGTTTCCAGAAAAGTAGGGACGCTGTGCAGAACATATATGAAAACAAAATGCAAAGATGTGCCAATCACTTAAACCGTAAAATTAATTGAAAATAGCACAAAGACAACATATCAAATGTTGATGCTGAGAAATGTTATTGTTTTTGCCAATTATGTGCCCATATTGAATTTGCTGGCAATAACACAGTGAGTTCAGAGGGAGTCATGCTAACCGCTGTGTTGCATCTTCTTTTAGCAGCACTCTGTAAATCTTTGGGAACTGAGGAGACCAATTACTGAAGTTTTGAAAATGAAATGTTTCTCGTTTCTTGTTTGATATACCATTTTAAGCGTTAAACAGTTCAGGGTCTGTTTTCAATTGTGACACGTCTGGACCTTCTGGTGTGCTGATAACGAGCTGGATGGTCCTTCTTCTCTTTAGCCTCAATTTTTATGGAAACAGGGTTGTACTTGGTCTCAAAGTCAGCCTTAAAAGCAGTTTCTTTTGATGTAATAATTAGGTTTGCCCTAATGTAGGAACTGTGGGTCGATGCATATATCTGCATGTACATGTCTGTCGCAGATGTATGCAGATACCGATGCTAATACGTGAATACTCATAAAATCTAGAAATTGGGACTAAATCTGTGTCTGTTAACATTACAGAGAAATGTAATACCTGTATAGGGTTACGAAAACAGTAAAATGAATCATGCGTAGACATTTTAGTGCAGTAGCCCAGCGTCACTTAAACATAGTTCTCTCATCTGATGATGAATACATCATCAAATCTCGTTTGAATCTTAACATCTGTCTAATGCTGTATCAGCAAATATCTGCTAATACTGAGATGATTCCAGTATCATCATGCATGCCTACTAATAGTTTACTTGTTGCTACATCACTAAATGTGAGTATCTTGCTGTGGTGTGGAAGTTACAGAGCAGCTCCTGTGCTGTACTAACAAGTTGATGGTGATCCTTGTGAAACTGTTTAATTACATTTCTATCTGAAGCTCTACGTGATAGATTAGACTTACGCACAGAGTGGAGTGAATGCCTGGATAAGTATCACTACATATATCTTTATATTTTATATATAAAATAACATTTTTCATATGCGTAATGAAAGTGCCCCCACATGCATGATTTCTCTCTGAGGTGTCTGCTTTTTTTGGCTTCATTGGCTGCGTCTAAAGTGGTGTAGTTTGTTGCTCTCTGAAGCAAGGTGACGTGAATGCCTGGCATGAATTTGTGACTGTGTATTCATTTATTTTTAACACTGTCTATATATTAATGATGACAGTTCTATCTAAAGGCCTCACTTTACGTTAGGTTACAATTGTTGTGGCTTTGAAGCTTCTAAATACTAAATAGAGAAATAAGCACCAATGTAAAGAATGACTACTCAATTATGTGAATTGTTCAGGCCAACCCCAAAGCACATGGTGCTTTCCTTACCAAATGAAGAAACCCATCCTTTTTAGTGCTCTTTTCTTTCTAACTAGGAATCATCAAAGCTTTTCTTCCCAGCAATCTACACATATTTGTAATTCACAAGGATGAATAGTAATCTGGCAGCTATCAGTAGCCTTTGCTTCTAATTATTTAGAAAGAGTGTTTGCTGAACAGCACCAACCTGGAACTTAAATGAGAAGACAGAAAAAAGAGGTACGAAAAGAGAACCGCTTTCTCTGTTTTTGAACATCAAGAGTGATTTCAGAGATCTTTAATGGGACAATCCTCATCTTGACAGATGGCTGCATCCCACAACGAAGACCCTTACAATAAAGAGCCTTCCTGATTTTAATGGCTGATTACTGTGTGCTGTCAAAGCATCATGGGGAACACGCTGCAGAACACTCTGTCATGGAGGCGCTGAGAGGCAGCTTCACATGCTCTGTTCTTGGCATTGTTTGTTATACTGCTGCAAACAGACTGGAAGAATAACGCAAGGTTATTGTGTTGAAAAGCTCCAAAGCAATTTTAAATTATTTCAGATATTTCAAATAACATTTCAGCTGTTAAATCATATTTGAAACATCATTTCTGTAATTTTTTTTTTAAATGTTGTAGTGGAGTAATGGCAGCTCAGAGGCTATGACCAAACCTCTCTGTGGTCTAATTAAAGCCAGTCACTATATGCACTAATGTGAAGTCCTAAAGCACCAAGCGTGTTGGCATGATGCAGAAGCTCTTACCACCCAGGGGGTTATGTTATATCAGTTTCATGCTTAATTATTTTTGATGTGCCTCCTTTATCCTCTCATTTTGTGGGCCATTAAAGTCGATGTGACCTTAAGGTACTAAGCTGTATTGCAGTAGCTGCACCAGATCATTGTCACATATTTCCACAGTGTACTATGCTGAGAAGTAGTAATTAGCAGTGTATGTGTCAGGGTGGCTAATTGAGTGATTAGCCCCTGCATGTTTTAGTGCAACTAGCTGTGCAGTTGTTTTGAAGGTGCTATTGTAAAGACAAGCCAGTTGTGATGATGAAAAAGAGCGCGCTTCTGCATGGTGTTCGCACCCTGTGGTAATTAGCTCAGCTGCTCAGCCTGTAATGTGTTAGGAAGTGGGAAAGGAAAATGTTATGCAAAAATTAGGAAAATGAATATTATATAACTGTAAAGAAGTGATATAAAATTCTGAAGTCTGTTATTTTCTGTTGTTGATAGAAAAAACGATGTTGAAGAGGGTTGTTTAGAGCAGGGAAAACACTAAATTGTGCAGGACAGGGTTACGCCAGAAACTCAAAAACTCAGAGAACTTCTGCAATATAGGGTGTCGCAGTGTGCGTATTTACAGGAGCCTACTGTGCAAAAGTCAGACACCCTTTAATTTATTTCATTTCTATTCAGAGGGCCAATAAGTACAAGTTATTTGTTTTTCCAGCATCAGAAAAAAGTAGAAAACATATTGAATAGAAAATTACACAGAAGCCTCAACAACTAAATATAATTTCTCAATTTTCAGGTATCGCTGCTCCCAGACTGGATAGTTAGGCCACAAAAAGACACATTTCCCTTGAAGGATCAATGAAATATAACAAGGCATAACATATATTTAGTATGTCAACACTTTGCCTTTATTACACTTTCAGAAAAAAATGCTGCTAAACTGTCACTGGAGCAGTACCTCTCGTCATGATCAGTACCTTTAGCTAGGGAACGTATATGTACCATAAACCATTGCAATTATTATTTTTTTTAAGTTGCATTGACTCCACACACGCTGTCTTATGTCTATCCTTTTTATTTTATTGTTCTGTTATAAACATTATGCTATGAAAAAGGTACAAATACATATTTTCCCCTGAAAAAAACATATTGAAGGAACAAAATTAGACTTTAAAATCATTGTTGTACCTTAGAGGGTGATTTATACCTTGGTGGATAAAAATGTACATGTGGATCCTTTTCTGACAGTTTACAGGTTCCATTGTTTGTAGGGATATTTTTCTTGCAGTTCAGTCTTAGAAGTAGGTTGGATTTTTTGCCTCTGCCTCTGCACACTGAACTTCCTTTTAATTGTTTGCACTTTATTATTTACTATAAAATGTTTGAGTCTGTCTTCATTTGCATTTATCAGTGTTAATCCAACATTCCATACATTGTTTAATCAGCTCTCATAGATGCTAAATGCTAGCACTGTTGTCCCAAAGACTGCTTTAAGTCTTAGAGGTGTTGTTGTACTTTGAAGAACAACTTGATATAAAACTTAGGGTGCTGGAAAAGGCAGAACTATGAAGTACCAGTGCGTTGGTTATCCTGGGCCTTAAGTGACGCTCTTAGAGGTCAAATGCACTATAACACCGTTATCATAAAGATTGATTAATATCTTACAGGTTTTCTGTAATACTTAAAAGGATAATCTTATTATGGCTGCTGTTCATCCAGTGAAAGGCAGTAACTTGATTTTCCTGACTCAGACTGCTGGAAAAGACTTGAGCATAACTGTTCATAAACTACGCTTTCCTGGAGGTCACCTTACAGGTGGTGGTCTTCCTCACTTAGGGTGCTGGAAAAGATTTGAGTAACACCACCTGTTTTTTTCACTCTTAAATACTTTGCTTTCATTTATCATTTTGATGTTCTTTTTCGCTTTTATTTGTGTAAAGCACATTGAATTGCCTTTGTGTGTGAAATGTGCTTTATAAATAAACTTGCCTTGCCTCAGTGATGATGTGGTCTGGTCTCGCCGGCGGCCAGTCCATTGTTCTGAGAACACTAGAAGCTTCTTTATGTGATAAATTTGTCTCAGTCTGTTCAGCTGTGAGCTTGAGGTTGTTACAAGGTACACTGAAAAATTAATAACGTGTACTTATTGGCTGTTCTGATTGGAATTTAAACTGAAGACGAGGCTGTACGTGTTGTGAATCGAATATGTTTAGATTTTATGGTATAATAATAATAATTAAAAAAATAATAATAATAACAAGTTTAATTTATAAAGCATCTTTCTCAAAAAATATTTAAAAATATTTGTGATATCAGACATACTGATATATTTTGTAAAGATATAGATAAACACAGAAGTAAGAAACAAATTCTCCTGTGCTACAACCTAAACCTGCTATTTACACTGTGTATTTAAATGTGTTTGTCTTTTAAGGACATTAGTTGTTTGTATTAATTCATGCTTTCACCAAACACTGATTTTGATTTGACTGGATTTTGACCAAAAAAACAATTTGGGTAAAACCAGCACGGGCATTTCTTGTATACATCTGTGTCAAAAATGTATCAGTACACATCATATTGTAAAATGTGTGTATTATTACAATAGTGGTACCATATATTAAAAAACTGGAACATCTAGACATAGCGCATGAGTGTTCATGCACCTGGACAAAGAGGAAAGCAGAGACCTTCCCATTTCAGAATTCCTCTCATGTTCCTGTCAGTGCTTCTCAACTCTCCCTCTAGCAGTGTGGCTTATCCTTCGGTGAGAGCCTGAACAGAGATAACGGCTCGCAGCCATTCCCAAAGGGACGTGGAGTGCACCATCAAAAGCCCACATGCTGTCATTTCACGCCTCAACTCTTGTTGTGTACTCTGTTGTTTGCTGTTCCCCATTTCTACATGACTGATTTACAGGATGGAAATTAATTGGCGTGCAAGCGTACTCGCCTGCTCCCTGTGGACAGTTCATCAGCATGAAATGTACAGTGGCAGATAGTAGCACGAGCTGCCACTACCGAGTTCTGACAATCACAGGCGGTGCAGGAGCTCACACAGGCTGCCCACACTCAGGCCAGCTCACTGCTGCTTCAGTATGTTTGCTGATGAGGTTTATGTGTAGAAAGGTTTGACACTTAAGCCCCATTCAACCAAGATTAGTCTGAGCTGGAGAAGTATTGTAATTTGATAAGTCGGAGATGCACGACTGGAATCAACCGAGATCAGTATCAGCAGATTTTTTTGCTCCACACATGCAATTGGCACATTTTGAACAAACGGTGTTGTTTTATTATGAAATTTATTTATTACTTTTTTAATGAAAATAACACGAGGCAAGTAAGTTGTATTATATTTGAAATCTGTTGTTATACATATACCGAAATGTCATTGCATTGCAAATTTGTATGACTGGACTGTTGCTAAGCAGCACTTTATTTGATTCATGTTATTTTAATAGGACAATATTTATTTTTCTGAATAGAAACATTGCATGAAGAGTAGATCATATAAGGTATATTTTAACTTTGGCTAAACTAAAGTTGGTAATCTCCATAAAAATGCATGATCTATGCAGCCCTAGTGATAATATTATGCTTTGTACAGACGTCGGAACATTTTCTGCAAATAAAATACACATCTGAACTGCAGTGAATCTGCCTGTGACAAGTTTTGCTAAGCGGATTCAGAGTGCAGCGAATCTTCATGGGCGGTGTTATGCAGAGGATTTTGCAGCTTGTCCCGTGAGGATCTGTGGTGGGAAAAGGCGCAAACAGTGGGGGGAAAAAACATGATCTGCAGCAGATCGAGCAGAGCCTGTGGCCTACCATAGGATATACTGGTGTTTTTAGCACAATGCACTACACCATCTGAATACAGCCCTATACTGCATTTACATTGCACCGAAGCAAAACACCTCGCTGACTTGTTGGTTGCTTTGTGGCAGTTGTCAGTAAAATGCAAGCAAGTTTAACTGTTCAGAGTTCTTGGCTAGTTTTGTGCACCAGTGAAACACAAGCAAGAAAATGTCTAATCCTTTTTAAATTTTAACTAATGTAAATAAAAATTTCCCCTCCAACTTCCATCAACACTGATTTTAGGCTGTGATTTACATGTGGACATGACGCAAGGTGTAATGACCCGCAGCACTCTTTAAACAGTCTGATTGACTGCTATCTGCCGAAACTGGCTACTTGTTTGCAAAATGGGAAAAGCTCAAGTTTATAAAACTGCTGTTCAAGCAGTCTCCCTTGCCCAACTGCTGCATAGAAATGAATAGGGCGTAACAGAAATCCTCTCGCTTTGCTTTAATGAAAATGCACCGTTAGACCTAGTCAGTTCATCCTAACAGTAAAGTTACAGAAACATTCTGTATAAGATCCAGCCAAGTGCCTTGTTGTTATTGAGTGTCGCACCTGTCCTTTAATTCTCATGTGAACATCTGGGCTATGACGTTTCTGTTTAGGTAATCTGTGGGAATCTGGGTGTATTGCACAGATACTTTATATCATAGGATCCAGCTTGTCAAGTCATTTACAAATTACATTACAGAACCCCCCTCCTATAAAACTAACCCAGCTCCAATAGTTCTTTGGTTTAATTCCAACATGGACAAAACTGTGGACTCACTATGACTCCCGGAGACTCACAGTTGGCCAAGCGTTAGAGGAGTCATTGTCTAACGTAGGGCGTTTGTGATAAATAGGGGCTCCACAATATGAGTTCTATGCTTTGTGATGAAGCCTTGCAATATACTAAAAATGTTAGATTGACCTGCCATATTTTGACCAAAGTGTTTTACATTATTGGAACACGATAATGATCAGCAAACAATATATTGCGCAAGCACTTAGTGGGGGGGGGTCCATTAGCAGTGTGGGGGTTTCGTTGTCTACTTGAAGTCAGAGAGAGGAGCTTTTTACGGGAGTGTGTGGGAGTCGCTGCCGGGCTCGACAACCACTTGAGCCAGATGACTGATGCTGGGAAAGCAGAAGGAGATCATCATTAATTGATGCAGTGGCAAGTGTGGGTGGCTGTACCAGGAGGACGCATACGCACAAATACACACACGCAACACACATTCACATACGTGCGCAGGCAGGAGTACAAAGGCTAGGGTACTTACCGTGAGTTGTGTCTGCTAAAAGAGCTCGGTATATCTGAATGTTCAGACTGGATTGTTCAGTGTCGTAACAGCTCCATTATCACAGAGCTTTGGTGTGTGCGATTGTGGCTGTTAGTCATTGAGTGTCTGTTATTTTGAGTCAGTCTGGAGCTGGGTATGTTATTTGTTTATTTTTTGTTGGTAGAGTTTGTGTGTAATGTGTTAAATGCTGCATCTCTTGCTCCTGAGCAGTGCATTTGATAGCATGGACATATAGTAGAGATGGGCATTCTGACCAATTTGGAAATTTGAGTATGCTTAAGGATTAATGAATACATGTTTTATTAACCAGAGATGAGAAAAAAGGGCTTCAGCTACCATTAAATGCTGGTGTTATTTGGCTGATATTTACTGCTAGTAAGTTTTGAAAATATGCAGAAGTAACCTGTGGAAATCTTTTGGTGACTGTGGGTCCCAGTGGTAAGTTTTTGTGTCAGATGTCCATTGATATAATCAAACTAGCTCACCAGAGCTCACCGGTGTGGCAGTAGTGATGACTCATGGGCTTACTTGTTATATTTTGTCATCCACAGTGTTTCACTGAATTGTAGGCCAGTTTATTTTCTCTCAGGCTTTCATGATGGAATGTAACAAATACAGAAATGGTGATTTTGAATTTGAATACTGCCAAAATAGTGCATGGTGCAGTGTATGTTTTAGGAAATATTCAGACAGCAGTGTCAGGTTTTAGAAATCAGGCAAGCTTGTAGGAAAACGTTCTCATGTCGCAGGTCTCTTACAGTAAGGCCAAGCCTAGCAGCTACAGACCTCAGTATGGCATTCATAACTCTGTTGTTCTACTATATTAGTACTAGATTAATACAGTTTTTACTGTGAAATAAAAGATGACAATGTACACACAACCACAGCTTATTCTTAATCTTTATCAAGTGAAGTAATATTGCATCTCATTAAAACTTGTGTGGTCACAAAAACCCATTTATAAAAATCCACCGAGTCAGCCTAAAACAGTTTAGCTCTGCCCATTCACAGTGAAGCTGTGTTCAGGCTGGCCTGCAGCCCTTTAAAACAGAGCTAAATTACATATGTCTGTAGTAAAGGCACAGTAAATAAAACAGCCTGTTGAATTCTAAGGGAGAAAGAGAATTTGTACAAGAGTCTTGCACGAATGAATTACGCTTTTTTGTTACAAAACCCACACAAACATTATAAGTGGACTTCAGGGAGAAAATAAAATGCGAGATGCAAGCCTGATCTGCCCCCACGGGGCTCACGACACAATCGTCTCCGGCCCACGGAAGGATTTTCATTTTCAATTAATGCCGTTTCACAGTGCACAATTTAAAGTAACACTTCAAGGGCTACTACAAGTGTCTATATTTTACTGTTGACGTTTTTACATATTTTGAATAAACAATAGGCAGTTATAGTTATAGCCCCATTCATTAACCCACAGATTTGTTGTTTTTTTTTACTATGGCCCTTTAACTTGTTGAGCTTGACACCCCTGCTGTAAAACAAAGGAAAACCGTACCTCCACCGTGTATGAAGTCTTTAAAAATGGATAAAGTGTAAAATACATATTACATAGCTAAAGCAGTAGTGACAGCCGTCTTGAAACTGAGAGCAATTTGGTGTGTATTTTTCTACCTTTGTGAAGTGAGTACATTTGAAGTAAGGGAGGAATTTTATATATATAAAAGATTTTCACAAATCTGTTGCTTCCATTGCCTTTTTCTTAGTTGTGTCAGTCATTATTCCCTCCAAATGTTTATGCTATCTAAGTCTGTCCTGTTACTGAATGTAATGTACATATGAATGAATTAATGAATAAATAAATAAATGCAGCATCATCAGTTCCACCAGGCTTCGTGCCAAAACAGTATCTGTTTGACTCTCCAAATGTCAGTTCATTTATTGCTTGTGTGTAGCTGGCGTGTAGGTCTGAGGGTGAAAGGCTTGGCCTGTTCCTTCATGTTCAGCTGAATGTTTGACAGATGTTTATGTTGTTTCATGTGTTATAGTGTTAACTGCCATGCCGCAGGGCAGCAGGTGGAGGATTAAGAATATATCCCTGTGTATATTTTGCATATGTGTGACCATCACAGACATGGTTGAGGTCAGCTAGTAGAATTTTCTAGGCTGTGTGTGCTTACACTGACCGGCCTTGGCAATTAATGGTTTGAAAGGTGTGTTATGTCTATTTGCTTGGGATCTGTGTGAGTGTGCGTGTGGGAGAGGGGTTCCCTGGTAATTGACATGCTGTAAAGCAGCAGGTGAAGGCTTGTTTGTGCTTTGCTAGCGACAGTCACCGCAGGGGGAGGACACTCTGTCAAATCCCGGCCTAAAGAACCAAAACTTGGCACTTTGCTGAGACGTGGAGCCATCTGGTAATGACACCCAGCCTTATCGAAGCCTAACGAGCCATAACGAGCCTCGGTATCGGGGCAGAGCTTGTGTCGTCTGCAGTTTGCCACAACCCCGGCTGGCTGAAATGACTCAATAGCAGCATTTTTGCATGGCACGGTCAGCAGTAATGACGTCTGACAGCCTGTTATTGAGTGCAGGAAGAGGCATTTGTATTATTCCTTAGATCCATTAAGGAGAGGGAATGCAGGATTGTCTTGTTTTACATGCAGTGATCTTTCACCCTCCTGGTTTAATGAGTCCTGATGAGCTCTAACACGCTCTATTGTTAACGGTGTCAGAACAGCTCATTTGTATGTCACTGAAAGGTGGGTGAGAGCGAACTGATACTGCCATGATTTGAGCGCAAAGCACTCCTGAAATTTTAACAAGCATAACAAGCACAGGACAGCAAACTATTAATGATGGGATAAAGAATGCTAATGGATTAGGAATCAAACAGCGCGTATGCTTAGAATATTGTGGTTTTCCTGCTAGAGACGGATTTAAATGAGCTAAAGCTCATCTGCTGTCATGCTGACCATCACGACCTGAGCAACCTGCAGTCATCTTTTTGACATTTCCCTGTATTTCCCTTGAGATCTTCACCACAAAAAGACTCATTCTACTGTACTTTAATGAGTTATTGTAGATGTCTCATGGCAGAACAATTATAGGCTTTAAGCTGCTTCAATAAAGTTGCTTCCTCCCCCTGCTTGCCGTAGCAAAAGGAAAAAAAAATAGTAATAATTGTCATGCTTTTAGACAAAGCCTATAATCAAGTCCCTTTTTGTGATTTAAAAATGGCCGTCTCAAGCCTGTCACCAGCAAATTGCCTGTGAATTATAAGATTATTGTGTAAGCTATTTAAGAAGCTTTGTGCAGGCCTTTTTCTTTGTCACAAAAAAAAAACCTCAGCTAAGCTACATTTATTGTCATCTACTCACAGGTCTTTGAACGTATTGTTGGAAATCTTTGTACAGTAAGAGCCTTCAGAAGAAGGAAGGTGAGGGAAAAAGAGAAGAGAGCGTGGGGGATGGGTAAAATAGCTCTATGAAATATTTAAGGAAGTATTACAAATGGTTTGTGGGTACAGAACGATTTCAAAGTGCTTACTACTTTATTTACAGAAAGGGATTACTGGCCCTCCACATACTTCTAAAACAGTCATTACTATTTCAGCATCAGTTTCAAGATGGTAATTAATTGGGGATTGAAAGAATATTTATGGGATATACTGAGCATTGTCCATGAATTTACCATGGAAGGAAGAGGAAAGAAGATGACACTCGGAAACATTTACAAAGTACTACTTTAGCATCCAAAGTAATCATTAGTGCTTCACAACAGCTGCCAGCAGTTAATTGTAGTTGTTTTCACTCAAGAGAGTATTCCAGAATTTTGTAAAGGAATAGAAAAAGAAGTAAACATGCTGCAAAGACAGCTGATAGGAAAACTTCCAGCTTCATGCTTGGAGTAAATGCAGAAATGACCCAAGGTGCCAAGTTCTACACTGGTGTAAGCAGAGATAACTGAGAGAAAACCAGCTTAATTAAATATTTAGACTGGCCCCAGTGGTGAACCATGAGGAACTCTTTAAGAGTAGTGCCTTGACTTAAGCAATACCAAATGCTTTTTTTCATTGGACATTTTAATTTTAATGAATTAGCATTTTATTTCATGCTTGATGAGTTAATGCATTTCATAGTTGATTAAACCCATCAGAGGCAGTTGTGTGTGGTGTGGTGTTTTTAGTACTTTACAGTCCCTCTTATGTGATTCAGCAGTTACTCTTGTTCATTGTGTTTACATTTGGCACTCATTTACTGGTCTTTTCTGTGTATATTAATGTGTATCTATGTCTGTGTGTGTGTCCCACCAGCCTTTGTAACACTCCTAAACGGTGACCAGGCGCAAGATGCCATCCGTTCACTGCACCAAACGTCAGTCCGTGGCCGTGACATCACCGTCCAGCTGCAGCCCACTGACTCGCTGCTGTGTGTCACCAACCTGCCTCACACCTTCACCGCCACACAGTTCCAGGAGCTGGTGCGGTCCTATGGGAACATCGAGCGCTGCTTTCTGGTCTACAGTGAGCTGACGGGCCACTCCAAAGGCTATGGGTTTGTGGAGTACATGAAGAAGGACTCTGCCTCTAGGGCTCGGTCAGAACTGCTGGGCAAAGTGCAAGGTGACCGCACGCTCATGGTGCAGTGGACCGACGTCAACCAGCTGACCACTGCCGAACATCTCCACTCCAAGTGCCTGTGTGTGGACCGGCTGCCTGCTGATTTTGACGACTCAGAGGAGCTGGCGCACATCTTTTCTGTACGCTACAAGCCTGTCTTCTGCCAGGTGAGCACCAGAGGGAGGGGTGGAATGTATTTAGGGACTTAAGCTTGACTGATGTGGTTAAAAAAAGAACACAGTTTTAAGGAATAAGTGAACAGAGAGGTTAAACAGGTATTACGACACTTTATTTTTGTTACTTAATGTATTTCCATTGCATATATACACTTTAAATTTACTGTCTTATATATTTGCTGTCATAAATATGAACAAAGAAAATATATATTCAAAAGGGGAAACCAAAATATGTTTAAATAACTGAAAGGGGAAAAAGTATTCAGTTACTAGTATTATTATTATTATTATTATTATTGTTAATTTAATTTGCAAACAAGGATCAAGATAGTATGTTAATGTAAACATATACCTGAAGGTTGAACAAACTACGAAGTACTACATATTGATGTCGCTAAAATAAAAATAAAAATGTTTTCATCCAAGTTGCACTAGACGCAACTATAAAAGATGCTGCCATTGGTTAAGAGTATATGCGATAAGTAACAATTATGGTGAAGGTGAAGAAGCTTCTCAAAGTTCTCAGGGACAGAATTATTAAACAACTCGTCAATAGAAAAGGCTACAGAACCCTTCCAAAGACCAAAGAGTGATATACTAAGGAGATATTAGAGGGGACTTTAATTTCGTTAGCCAAGAAATGTGAAATGATGAAAACGACCTCAAACATGGCCAAAATGACAAGACTGGTTTCTAAACAAGGTGGTTGGTTAGTGTAGTGGTTAACACCTTTGCCTTCTACACTGTAGACTGGGGTTTAATCCTCTACCAGGGCAAGCACCCTACACTTTACCAATAAGAGTCCTTGGGCAAGACTCCTAACACTACCTTGGCCTCTCTCTGTAAAATGATCAAATTGTAAGTCTCTCTGGATAAGAGCGTCAGCCAAATGCTGTAAATGTAAATGTGAAGGTACTTGCACCTCCTAACTTGAATCCCATTGAAAATGAATGAACCACTTTGAAACTGTGGATTCATTAGAAAATGGTAACTATGGGGAATTGTAGTTTGCAATTACCAATGTTATTCATTTATGGCATTTCCTGTCAGTTCCCTGTCAATTTTTAAACCCACCTTTGTTTTTTTATTATAATTTTAAATACAAAGTCAAACGAAACGTACATATTTATGCATTAAGGGAACCATATGTCTGTCTTCCCATTTAGAGAGTGGTTTTATGCACATGTGTTTGTGCATCACACTATTATCTCATTCTATTAGAGAAGTGCAGCTCATCTTAATGTGGTTTCAGAGGTCAGACATCACTTCGAGACACAGTGACGAGGGCTGGTGCTGAAACTCTGCCCGCAGCTCGAGTTCTCTTTTGTGTTAATAAACCAAACCCAGCAAATCCGTACCCAATCTTAGCAACAGTTTTAGTCATGACGCAGAATCAGGTTTCGTCAGCCTCCACCCTAATCAAAACCATTTAAAGCCTAAGGCTAAAGCTGATCTTAGGCCTGCCGTTAGGAAGGGCTCCAGCCAACACAGAAATCAATACTCACACCCTCACAACATGAAGCTTGACTGTAGAGTTGCACCCACACTGTGCTCATATGCAGAAGTGTTGGAGGTGGCTGAATCGCAAGGCTTTGACCTGAGTTCATCATTCTACTCTTAGTCACTCTGAGCTTTTAGGCTCCCACTTGGCCTTAGCCAGCGTGCTCTCAATTATTCAACTCTCTGATTATTGGCAGTTAAGACCCTTGTAAGGGCAAACAAGTTGATGGCCTCTCATTTTCTCTTTGAAAGATGCCAAAAAAATGAGAAGTGACTTGCAGGTGTGGTGGCTTAAATTGATAATTATCTTATTAATATTCATTAGTTCACTGGTTGTCATGGTCTAATGATAGCAGTCGTTGACTCATGTAATGTAAAAGAGTGACATTTGAAGGGAGAACTATCTAGTGAGTCCTGTACGTATGCAAGAATCCAGTTCATATGACTAAATATTGGATCTTCCTTTGGGAGCAGGCTTAGTTAACTGATGACTGGTCTCAGACTTAAAGAGCAACCTTACCTTATTTTTGTGGTAAAAAAAATGCTGGGTTTAAAACCTCATTTAAATCATTCCCAAAAGCCAGCAACTTTGACCCAACAGCAGTAATGGGTTGTTTTTACCTATTTTGCTTGTTACTGCTCTAGTATTGAATTAAAATCAAATATTTATTCATAACAATCTAACTAATTAACTGATTTACTGATTCAGTAGAAAAGTAATGCAATAATATACGCAAGTATTAAAATTTTCATTTCAGTTTTTTTTTATTGTGGTCATTTAGCATTAGCTGTGTAATCAGTAAATAACATGTAAATATTCTGGCATGTAGAAGATGAAAGTTAGAAAAATCAAAACAAAAAACAAAAATCTTTTTAGACACCCAGTAAAACGCAAACATTTGGCATGAAAACCAATATCTTATCCAAAGCACTATACCAGACAGTAAAAGAAATGTGAAGTCTAACCAAGATTGTTTTATAAACTTGTTAGGTTAGCTTAGTAACGTGGTTAATGTTAGCTAACTACGATACATTTATTATGCAGATAACGTTATCAACTTAATTATCACCTGATATCAGCTTCAAATTTAAACTAATATCCGATAAAGAGCTACACATTGTCAGTGACCAGTAAAGCTGGGAAACAAACATTATAACTACCATAAGTTATAGTGAGCCAACAACAGCTAATCATTATCACATCACAACTATAAAAATACAGTTTGTAATATAGTTTTTACTTGAAATATAACAGCTATCTTTATTATTGTCTCTTAATAGTAAATGGTGAAACATTTAAAGCAGTTTTCACCTGTGACTGTGCCGCTGCCTGGCGAAACGCTGTTAAACTAATCACTGGTGTGAAAATTGACCCATTGGCTGGTTTGTTATTGTGATACAGTCGCAAACTCAGTGGCTAAAGCTACCCAGAAAGTACCCAGTACTTGGGAAACACCCTAAAAAATGACCCGACGTGCTAAACCCAGCTTTTGGGTAGAAAAACATGTTTATGTGTTCAAAATAAACTGCATGCACTTAAGCAATATACATGAGTCAGTCAATAATTGGATTTCTTTCTGAATAGATGCTGTACGCACCTCTATATTTGCTTTGCAGTTCGCCAGTAAACCCACCAAAAGATGGATGTGACATGTTGGTGCTTGTGTAGTGTCAAATTTAATATACATGCAGAAATAATACGGTTTTAGTAATTATTGATTTTTTTTCCAGGTATAGTGCTGAATTAAGTATGATGTTTACTCTTTTTGGAGCAGCTCTTTTCTGTCTCTATCCGTTCTCTACACATGTGTAAAAGCTTAATGATTTACAGTGTAACTCAGTTATTGTGCTGAAAAGTGCCTTAACCACATTCCTTGAAATCCACGAACAGCTTCAGTCCAATGTAAAGCAGTGAAGTATGCTGTTTACATGATCAGTGGAAAAGTCTGATCATTGGAATCATCATTATCGTATCGTTATGGTGCGTGTAAACACACTTAATGTTACGTCTCTGAGCGGTCAAGGCTGGGCAGATTCTGAATCGATTTCAGATTGTCGTTTTATCAGTTGAATTTGTGATTTTACTCCTCTTTCTCTCACTTCTCTTTTACCCACTCTTGCTCTGTCTCTGTTTCTGAGAGTCTGGCATGTTTAAAGTAAGTGTTCTTAGGATCGTTCTGACCTCTGTTTGGGAAGTGGTTAGTGAGATCATCCATCATACTTCAGAAAAGTGTCCCAGCCAGCGTCAGAGGCGAACACGTAGAATGTTCCAGAAATGCAGGCTGTTGCACTACCTAAGTATGAGGCACAGAGCACTCTAGCAGTTGTGTTGAGTGGGTGCGCGTATGTAGACATGCAGAGAGCTACTAGCCAATAATTTGCTTACGTGTGACTTCTTCCTAGTTTCTGTTCAACGTGTGGTTTCACAGTGATATTAGAGATTATGTTAGTTGGTTCCGCTTTTTATACATCTAAATTTGGCACAAAGACATACATTCACCTCCAACTGCCTCAGATTCTCTCTCTCACGCGCTCGCTCTCTATCTCTGTCTTATTTTCTTTCTCTCTCTGTCTCTCTGTCTGTTTCTCTCTCTTTCTCTCTCTCTCTCTCTCTCTCTCTCTCTGTGTGCCTCTCTGTCTTTCTGTCTCTCTGTCAGTTCTGTCAGTTTGACATGAAGTTTCACGAGCATTAAGCCTTTTGACCTTTGGCCTGGCCTCATCACACGGTCTGAGAGGCGGTTGTCTTTGTCCCTTCAAACTGTCAGATGCATGCACACACACAGACTTAAACACACACATTTTTTTCATGTTGCAACTTTTCAAAGGACCCACCTGTTTAGCTTACAGTAGTTTAGCTCCGGCCATTCATGCTGAAGTTATAAAGAGCGTTTCAGCCTTAACTGGTTTTTGAATGTGCCACAATACTGGATAGCCATTCAGAGCAGAGCTCATTTGCATATGTTAGTCTTTATGGCACAAGAACAAAACAGCCTATTTAATTCTGTGGGATACAGAGAGGCTGGAAGATGGTCATTTAAAAATAAATTGTGGTTTGTTTTTGCTACATAAAACACATATGGTGTAATTGAATCTCAGGGGAAAAAGTACAATACAAGAAAAAAGCGGGCTATGGGATGTTCAAAATCCTCTGAATACAGATGCTGTAAAGAGGGCAGGGGGCAAGCATAATCATGAATGTTTAATGATGTGAAAATGTTCATATTGATCCTTGAATTATTCATCATCATGTTTAGGGTCATTTTAAAATGAATGTGCTACATTAAAAAGTGGATTGACAATTTTTAATTTCCCCCTCGATTGGTTTGTTGATCATGACACCCCTCCTGGGTACTGTTTCGTTCTGATTAGCTTTGTGGCGTCTCTGAGCCTCAGTTGAGAGGAGAGACTGCGTGGAACTTTTGCAGCGGCATGTTGTTAATCAGAGTACATTTCTGAGGTTTCACAGCGACAACATCACAAACGGTTGGAGAGGAATTTGCATATTGACGGTACAGAGGACAGTGGACTCTGTGTATGTTTGTGTGTATGTGAGCAGACATGCTTTGGAAGGGAAATTCTTGCTATCTTCACTATGGTTGTATTCACCCACTCTACTGTGGAACACGGTCAGGAAATTACAAGGTGTTATAAGGTGGTTTTTCTACCAGACAGTGGTAGAAACAGCATAGGAATGGCCATTTCAGTCCCTTTTGAAATTAAGATTTGTAAGGCATTATTAAAAAAAATACTCTTCAAGCTACATGCTACGGCTCAGTTGATGCAACAACAAAAAAACGTCAAACTACTCAACTTCTCAACATCAAACTACTCTTGTAAACCCAGACCTAGAACAAGGATTTATAGTAGATAATATATGGCTTGAAGGAAAGGTTTCAAGCTAAAAGCAGGTCAGCAGTCTTTCTGTGCTTCCCTTTTTTTCTTATTATAAACAGATAAGAAACTCTGTCCAAAACGTCAGACACAGCCTTCTGGTGGAGTTCAGACAACAGGTTCTTCAGTATACTTTAAAGAGAAGCTTGTTTGCGTATTAAAAATCATAATTTTACGATTTTTTTTCATGCCAGTTTGAATAATTGAAAATGTTGGACTCATACCAGGTATGGCATGATGTGGTAACAAACACATTGGTCACACATTTTGTCTTCATTTCAACAACAATCCGCCATACTGTATCTAAGTACCTGTGCTGAATTTCATTACCCTCTCTGGTTGGGGTACCAAGCGTGCTGAGACATCAAATGCAAACATCACAGAATTGTCATGGAATTGACGACCGTTAAAAAAGAAAAGAAAAAAAAAACCCACACCAGACAAAATCGCTGTCTGTCACTCTCATAAAACCAAAATCCTTTGTTGCTTCTGTTGTTTGTGGTCAGGAGAGCCCAAAATGAACAGGTTCCTATGGAGCTTTTGTGCAAAGCAGTAATTTGTAAATGGTTCATGATTTTTATACAGACAAATGCACTTGTTTTCTCAACGCAAAAGAGCATCACATTTTTAAACTCTGCTGTCATGTTTTTGAACGCGTAACTCCAGTTATAGCACTTCACAGCAGTTTAGTACATTCATGGAATTATGATGTCAGCGAGTACGAAGCGCTTTACTCAAACAATAAGCTGATCAGCTCACCAACCAATCAGCACTCTGTAGCAGTAATGCTGGTGTCCTATTGCCAAATCATGTTTGCTGATAAAAAACAGGTACTGGTGTATTTTCATCGATTTTTTTGTGATATAGGTTCTTCTGCATTTCCAAAGAAAAGGAGTTCCTGCATGA